>NC_142928.1:59691415-59723915 GCF_046866305.1 Octopus bimaculoides
CCATACATGCAGATACAAACAACATACACACATAAATACATATATGCAAACATACACACACATACATTACACTACTTTGCACAACACACACACATATACGCACAGGCACACATACACACACAAACACACACGCACACACATACAAACACACATTCTCTCTCTTTCTTTCTCTCTCTTTCTTTCTCTCTCTTTCTTTCTCTCTCTTTCTTTCTCTCTCTTTCTTTCTCTCTCTTTCTTTCTCTCTATTTCTTTCTCTCTCTTTCTTTCTCTCTCTTTCTTTCTCTCTCTTTCTCTGTCCTTTTCTTCATTATAGTGGATGCGTAGATGTTTCCAAGATTCCACCATTGTACCTTCCGATACTTTGGCTACATCATTACTCACAAAATCGACGCTAAAGCTGTTATTTGTTTTAGAAATCATTGTTGAAAAATCCATGAACTGGAGTTAAGTATGCAAAGTAGTCGTTGCTTCGGATTAGACCAGACATATAAAGCGGGCACAAATCAAATGAGTAAACAAATATTTGGTCGGGTACTCAATCATAAGTGTGTTATTCGAGTATGAACAGCTGGAGCTACAGCATAGTCAAATTGGTGAATGACTCGTTGACCTGCGGTGGGTTCAGTTTGTTAGTAGTAAAAGTAACGTGCGATACAGCTATTTTGCTTAGTAATTATATGTCGCTTTTTGGTTTAAAATCATGGGAAACGAGTCATAAGCAACAACATAGCTGATGACAACTGTGTTCAATACAAGAAACAGAAAAGACATTTTCATGTTTTACGTTTGCAAAATGACAGAAATTTGGATGAAAAGTATCTGGACCACTTGATCAGATGTATTTTTTTTTTTTACTGCATTTCTCAATAAAATTTTTTCTCTTTGTGTCAATGTAAGAAATCAATAAAGTGTTTATTACTGTAACCCACTAGACTATGGAATCAATACAGAAAATTGAGCCTACATTAAACAAACAGAATGGAATTACCATTTTGGACCTGATGGTTAGCATTCTGTTATCCGTGTGATGTTGTTTGTTGTGTAGTCCCAGTCACCTGAGCACAATTATCAATGCATGATATTTGTGCACATGTCGTACAAGCAATAATAAAAACAAATACATATACACGTATACACACATATGCACACGTATATATTCATATATATAATAGAAATACAAACTTGTTACCAGTTCAAACATGCTTGAGGGAGGCGTAACCGAACTCATAGGAAAGCCAGTCACTGTAACAAGTTTGTATTTATACACACCACTACTTATATATATATATATATATATATATATATATATATATATATATATATATATATATATATATATATATATATATATATATATATATATATATATATATATATATATATATATATATATATGTATGTATGTATATATATATATATATATATATATATATATATATATATATGTATATATACATACATACATATATAGATGTATATATACATATATATCTATGTATATATGTGTGAGTGTGTGTGTGTATATATACACCCACAAACACATAGACACGTACATACATACATTTCCTTCATTTTGGCAACAACCCAAGATTGTGATTAGTAAAAGAAAAAAGAAAGTTTATTCAAATATTTTCTCTCAAGAAACCAAACGTAGTATTTTCAGTTATAGCAAGGGCACACTTGGAAACAATAGAATTAAACAACTGTAGCAACTCTTACAAGCTGCATAGTGATTAAATAGCGTAAGTTTGATGTTCAAGACTAAAATTAATGAGGCGTAATTTCGTATTTGAGAAAACTGAGATATTTATGCATATAGGAACAATGCGAATTTTGGAGAGCATTCCTATAATTGATGATTAAACCTCTGCTTATTACATGTAGTGAATTGGAAGAACGATGATACCTCTGTGTGGTCGATCATACTGAAATTAAGTCTTGTCGTCATGAAAAGGAAGAGTACATTGGGAAATATAGTTCCAGATAAACCACGTCTTTAAAAATAAGATGCAAATACAATAGCTGCGTATATCCATATACATCAGTTCGTTTGACACTAAGTGATTACAACCGAAACGTATGGATACTGTAGAGTCTTAGGTGATGAAAGATCTGAGAGAGTCTTCTATTGATTTCGAATATGAAACAGAAAATGAAGAAACTGTACTGCGCTGTAATGAATCGATGTGTTGCGTGAGTCACTTGCACCTCTACCTGTCGTTAAAGTAAATATCAACGACATCCTACCATGAGCTTAAAAGAGAAGACGGATGTTTGCACCGAAGTATAAAGTTATGGAGTACTGTATAGAACTCCATAGCCTGTCGGCAAAATTACAAAATTGATAAAATTGTTTTCCCAAAGGCATTAGAAATATCAATAAATTCAAGCAGAGACCACCAGCGTTCGATTGGTTTGGATAGCTAAATTAAGACATCAGTATAATTACTCTCTTAAACGCTTCCCCCAGTGTTCACTTACAAAATACTTCAACATAGGCGCAGAAGTGGCTGTGCGGTAAGTAGCTTGCTTACCAACAACATGGTTCCGGGTTCAGTCCCACTGCGTGGCACCTTGGGCAAAGTGTCTTCAACTATAGCCTCGGGCCGACCAAAGCCTTGTGAATAGATTTGGTAGACAGAAACTAAAAGAAACCCGTCGTATAAATGTATATATATGTGTTTGTGTGTCTGTGTTTATCCCACCCCCAACATCGCTTGAGAACCGATGCCGATGTGTTTACATCCCCGTAACTTAGCGGTTCGGCAAAAGAGACCGATAGAATAAGTACTAGGCTTACAAAGGATAAGTCCTGGGGTCGATTTACTCGACTAAAAGGCGGTGCTCGAGCAAGGCCGCAGTCAAATGACTGAAACAAGTAAAAGAGTAAAATAGTTTGAATTAATCTACTTATATTATTGACAGCTTTCGCAAAAACGCAATGAGATATTGAAAGCCAAAAAACCGACCGAAATCCGAAAATATTTTTAGATTCTGCTATGTGTGTGTGTGTGTGTGTGTGTGTGTGTGTGTGTGTGTGTGTGTGTGTGTGTGTGTGTGTGCAGATATGTAAAATAAAATAAAGAAACATCTCCGGATAGTTTAAAATATCTCAAATATCGGTAATTCATCAACTCGGTTTTGTATTTTTTTACGTTCAGGATTTTGAAAAATTTATCTTGCAATATAATTCTTGATGTTTCAAAATATATCCATTGGCAATTTCTCCAGTCATTTTTCAAATAGTTTCTTTTTGCTGCTGTTGATGCTGCTGCTGCTGCTGATGGTAAGGATGATAATGATGTTGATGAGGATGACGAGATGATTTTGCAGATGAACTTGATGGTAATGATTATATTACATAGACATGGTAAAAATAGTGTCAACTGCAATATTTGAGCTAGTTGCGGAAATAATGAATATCGATGATTCAAATTTTGGAAAAGGCCAGTTATTGTTTGAGATGGGAATGTAATCGATTGACTCAGCTCGCATATATTACTGGTACTCATAAACCAAGAGAAAAACGACCCCCTAAATCATAAAAAAGATAATCGTTGTAGGTGATAATATCACTGCATCCTGAAGGTGAGACTTGAAAGAGTTGCAAAATAAATGATTAAGTTTTCAATTTCTAATACTTCAAAGTACGATGTACTCATACGAAAATATTTAAGAATTTTTTGTAAGAACATAAAACTAAAAAAAAAAAAATGGGTGTTTTTAAAACAGCATGCACCCCCACACGCAGACATACATGCACACTCACTTACGGACGTAGGTACACACGTGCGCGCGCACACACACGCACATACATACATGATAACAGAGATTGATGAAGAAAGATGTGGATGAGATAAACACCAAGTGACAAATATACAAGAGGACAAAGAATTAACTGCCCCCTTTCCCTCGTAGAATCCTCGTCGCCAAAAAGGATAATGATGTGCTATTTATTTACGTCCAAATGTCGTTAGTAACGTAATGTCAGTGAGTTCGTTTCAATCGGCCACCTAAGCATCTCTTATCTCAACCTATTCATGACCTGTTTTTATCAGCATTGAAGGTTGTTTTGGTCTATGAGAATTGGGGCTTTAGATTGGGTCTCTACAAGTACATAGCTTATGTAAAACTTTGTGACCCAGTTTAGTTGAAAATTATTGGAAAATATGAACCATTATGCGATATAATTTAACTAATCAAATGAAATCTTCGGCCATCTGTTTCAATTTGATCTACCTCACGTAAAGAATTAAGCATTGACTAGTTTGACAGCATTAATCTCAGTTTCAAAGAACTGAAAGCAGAATACGAAACACAAACGAACAAAAAAAAAACACACACATCTCAATCCCATAAAAAAAAACACACAAAAACAGAAAGCATAACAAATTAACAAAAAAAAAACTCCTCAAAAGTTCGCTGAAATTCTGCTCAAATCTATAATATATTCTACGTAGCAGAATATACCCATTGATATATATATATTGTTGTATTTCGGATTCATTTATTCTTTTATTCTTTTACTTGCTTCAGTCATTTGACTGCGGCCATGCTGGAGCACCGCTTCCAGTCGAGCAAATTGACCCCAGGACTTATTCTCCGCAAACCTAGTACTTATTCTATCGGCAACATTTGTTACTGGGACGTAAACACACCGGCATCGGTTGTCAAGCGATGTTGGGGTGTCAAACACAGGCACACAAACACATACACACACATACATATATATATACATATATATATATATATATATATATATATATATATATATATATATATATATATATATATATATATATATATATACGACGGGATTCTTTCAGTTTCCGTCTACCCTACCAAATCCACCCATAAGGCTTTAGTCGGCCCGAGGCTATGGTAGAAGACACTTGCACAAGGTGCCTCACAGTGAGACTGAACTCGGAATCATGTGGTTCATTTTCTTTGCCAAATAAACACACGCATTATATATTCGTTCTTCATTCGTTTATTACTGTTCTTATTCTAACTCATGTCCATTGTCTGGAAATCTTTCGTCACACATCTGTGACATCTACACCGACACATTCCGTCTTCGTGTGTGCTCTTGCTCTGCTTGTTCCATTCTCTTTAGCCTGGGTGTAAGTTCGACAGGCTGTGTGTCGACATTCTGCTGGACTTGTCCGTAGGGAAGCACACAACGTCCTTATTTTTTGTGCGCCGTATGAGTATACGCAGTCCACTTGCGGACTTCTTGCCGAGAATGAAATAAGCAGAACAAGAGTACACACGAAGACGGAAAGTGTCACTGAGGAGGTCACAGATATGTGTTGAAAGATTTCCAGATAATGGACATGAGTTAGAATAAAAGCAGTAATAAACGAGTGACGAACGAATATATAGTGCCTGTGTTTATTTGGGGAGGGGGGGAAATCCCACCCCGAAATACAACAATATCTGTTTCAACACGACTTCACATCAGGAATCTTACAACACAAATTCATAAACGTATATATATATATATATATATATATATATATATATATATATATATATATATATGTATATATATATATATATATATATATATATATATATATATATATATATATATATATATATATATAAATACACACACACATTGTTATATTTTCATTATGTGATATTCTGCTCAACTCTATTATATAATGAAAACATAACAATGCATATATATATATATATATATATATATATATATATATATATATATATATATATATATATATATTTCTTATTTGGATATGTACATGTACACACATACACAAACACATACATGCAAATGCGTACGTCTGTGTTCGTGTGTCTATGTGTTCAATTCAGATAATTTGCTACTTAAAACTACTATTTCTTTGATCAAATATAAAGAAAACTTCATATCAATGACGTTCTAACGAAATTAGTCAAGGGAGTCTATTATTATGTATTAGGTGAGACAGCAGAACTTTATTATTTTCATTCCTTATCTGATCCAGTGAATAGGATATAGGCAAGTTAGTTATAAGAAAGAAAAAAAAAAACTAAATATACCTGAAAATGTAAATTGAGGATAATATAATCAAAGATTGTTTGTGGTATATCCGTTCCTCAAACTTGTTTGAAAGAGAAAATACCAATATAAAGTATCTCATTAATCGTCTTTATCCATCTTAAACTCTGTAAATTATCTCTTAAATCGCCATCTCCGGACTCCTCCTTGTCCTCTTCTTCTTCTTCTTCTTCTTCTTCTTCTTCTTCTTCTTCTTCTTCTTCTTCTTCTTCTTCTTCTTCTTCTTCTTCTTCTTCTTCTTCTTCTTCTTCTTCTTCTTCTTCTTCTTCTTCTGCTCCTCCTTCTTTTACTTCCCATTATCTTAGCACAATATTAGATAAGCGATGAAGATACAAAAAAAAAAATCAAGTGTTCAACAATCGCGGCTTGATAATGTTAACAAAAACAAAAACGTTCCTGTAATTTAGAAATATCACATTGCATTCAATGAAAATAAACCAGAAACTTTGACCAGACTATGACAAAAATATAGGAAAATTTCTATGTTATCCGATTTTATATTTGTTCTGCAGAATCTAAAAAATATATGTAAACGTTTTCTTCTATTGTTAAACGATACCAACTTATTTACAGTCTGTTGATATATAACAATTGTACTGTTAGTTTATTCGCACACACACACACACACACACACACACACACACACACACACACACACACACAAACACACAAATACACACACAAATACTGTCTATTCTTGTCAATAAAGAAAATTCAACTGTTTACAATGAATGATTGATAATCGAAACTTAAATCTTACTGTTTGACTTCACAAGGACATAAAATATCTAGCGACCTAGAATCCAAAAGGTTAGCAGCTCCAATCCCGTTATTAATAAAGTTTATTTGAATGAAACAGGCACTGACACTAGGAGCACTCCGTCGGTTGCGACGACGAGGGTCCCAGCTGATACGATCAACGGAACAGCTTGCTCGTGAAATTAACGTGCAGGTGAATGAGCAATTCACAGACACGTGTACCCCTAACGTAATTCTCAGGGAGATTCAGCGTGACACAGAGTGTGACAAGGCCGGCCCTTTGAAATACAGGTACTACTCATTTTTGCCAGCTGAGTGGGCTGGAGTAACGTGAAATAAAGTGTCATGCTCAAGGACACAACGCGTCGCCGGAAATTGAACTCACGACCTTACGATCGTGAGCCGAATGTCCTAACCACTAAGCCACGCGCCTTCACTATGAAACAGGCACTTACACCTAAATTGAAAAACCTACTATAGAAGAGTAGTGATGAATAAATTGATGAATGTTTTACTTTTTATTTGCATTACTGAGCTGAAATTCTATCCAAGAATATAAGATGGAAAGCACTATGATAAGGTCAAAAGATCTCATACCATATTGATGGATGTATCTGCTTGATTTTATATTTCGCACAGACTTGCATGTGTGATGCTATCATAGATTGATTTATAGTTTGAGGTAGTTACAAGAATCTATAATTTGATTTGAGCAACCTGGTCTGAGATAGAATATTGGAGCAGATATCTCCCGATTTCTTGTATAATCTACTGTAAACTTACGAAACAATCCTTAATGAAGTAATGCTTCTTGGGCTAGTGGGATTTCCATATTTTGTGAGTTAAGAAAAATGTAATTGTATAAAAGTCACAAGACTTTTTTAAGGCTAGTGTATAGATCAAGTTTCAAGAAAATTCTCAAATGGAAATACCACGGGTTTTTACAGGTAATGTGCTTAGATAATGAGTTCTGTTAATTATTAATGACAGCTACTTGAGTAAAGAGGACCAAGACTGAATTTGAACTCAACCTATGTCTTATAGTAGCTGTTAGGTGGACAGATTTATATATTTTGAACGTAATTACAGCGTGACAGTATTAAAGCCTTTGCGTCTCCACGGCAAACGGGATAAGTTTAGGACTAACAAAATCTGTTAAAGGATGAAGCCAGTATACTAAAAGAAGTATTTATCAGGTTCTTTTTCGATGAACTGATTAATGAGTTGGAAGGTTTTTAATGAAGTTAAAGAAATCAATACATGCAAATTCGATCCCGTTTGGTACAAATTCAAGCCTGCACAGTACTTATTAAATATATCGATTTTTAAAATCCATACAGTTTATATAACTTAAATAACTTCATCATATAAATTTACAGATTTCATTTTGACGAATAATGTTTACGCTCAGTTTTCATTCTTATTTGTACCAATTTTAAATTCGCTAACGTCATTAAAATTACAAGAATTCTACAAAGGCGAGACAAAAGATTGAAACATTTGCATACAAGCTAGTTTGTGACGTGTATGTCCCGTGCCCGAAGTAGTTCAAGACGTGGAAGGTAGCCACTGCCGTTCGTAGTATCATGATAGTAGGTGCACTGACAGGTTGTGCGTTGCTTCACTCCGTATGTGGTATGAATGCCGCACAGATGAACGTGCAACGTAGTCTAATTCGAGAAATTATGCTTTACGAGTTTGAACTGGGCCATAATACTGCGGAGGCAACCAAAAACATTTGTTGTACGGAAGATGAAAGCGCAGTTGATCATAGTACAATAACCAGATGGTTCGAGAAATTGGGGTTGTAAGAACCTCGACGATCAAACAAGGTCAGGTAGGAATAAAATCGTGGTTTCGAGGCCCTGATCCAAACGATTGTGACAAATCGGTGAGTAGCACTCGGAGAGTAGCACTCGGAGAGTATCAAGTGAGCTCGGTGTCTAACAGTCCAGTGTGGTTCGTCACCTACACGACCTCGGCAAAAGTATCTAGAGCTGCCGAATTTTACCTCATAAACTGACCCCAGTTCTATAACTGAGGTGAGTGGATGTTTCTAAGGAACTGGAAAACCCGCACTATCTGCGTTTCCTCAAGAAAATAAGAACGTGCGATGAAAAGTAAATATTTTCCTGTAATCCTAGCGTGCATAATCAGTGGTTAAGCAAGGGAACCTCTTACCAAACATGTGTCTGGTGGAATTGTGAGAGAAAAATTCACGAAGAGTTAGTTTCGAACGGTCGAACCATCGATGCCAATCGGTATTTCAAACAGCTGGTAAGATTTATGCCATAGTGCGGCCAAAATACCCGGTATTAGTTAACAAAAAGCAAACTCTCCTGCAATAACACAACGCAAGACCTCATACTGCTTGAAAAACCCGGAGTAAACTCTAGGAACGTGAATGAAACGAACAGATGCCACAGCCAGTATGCAATCTGGATCTAGCTTCCTCGGATTATTTCTTGTTCCAATCCAATCGCCTTGTACTCGAGACGCTTCATCAATTAAGAGGAGGTGAAAAGTTTTAGTAAAAGAGTTCTTCGTCCCGAAGGACAAGAACTGGTATTAACGTGGTATGAAAGACCTGGCTGAAAGGTGGCTTCAAACTGTGCAACTTGATGGCCTCTACTTTGAATGCTAGTTAGCTTTTGTTGTAACTTGACCAATAAAGCAAATGAATTGCTATAATATTGCAAAACTTTTGACTCAGTCAAATATGCATCAAAGTACATCCAATACTCTTATAAAAGTACATGCTAGATAATGTACTTCGAGGTTGCATTATTTTTGGAAACACAAAGAAGGGAGGTTTATGGCTTAAACGCTTTTTGATCATGCGGCTTCTAGAGTAGGACCAAATTATGACTAAACAACACAAACATGTGTGCTTCATAATTTTACCTGTCAGTTATAAATCTAAAACCTTGTACCTATAACACCAAATCATTTCTTTCTCTGAGAAGTTTTGAAATCTTCATAATTACTAAATATTCAAAGTATTTCACAAAAAGCTGTCTTTGAATACGCATTTTTTAAAAGTATTATATTGGTCTTTATCATTATCAATAAATATACCAATGAACGTGATTATGGATTTCTTCGTAAGGCAGTGTAAACCGAGGTCTTATAGAAATAATCGCTGAAACTAATTTATATTATGCTTGTTACATGGATCATTAATCTGTCAAATCACAGTTAAAGTGTGAACGGCACTCTAAAGAAATTGTAATTGTCCTTTATTTAAATTTTTTTTTTACCACTACAAGAAATATAAAATGTTAGAAATTTTTATGGGATTACTTTGCAAAATTAGTTTGGTAATTAATTCTATTACGTAATTGCTTTATAAATTTCTCAGATGGAAAATGCATGAAATCACAAAAGGTTTAGTGATCAGTGATAATATAATATTTGACTCATCTTTTGAATATCTTTTAGCCTAAGGTAGAAGGACATTGACCTTCGATAACTGGTGTCATCGAAACTTCTTTTTAATTCGTTGCATTCACTTGAAAAGTTTATTGATGATACTCATCAGAATGTGATGTGAGAATTTAATAAACCTAATCACCGGATATGCAAGAAAACTTGAGAAGTTTCTTCAGCTAAATCTAAGATTACGAACATTTCATCAATTACGAAACCTAGAAAAGGGTGGTGAATGGTAGAACTGGGAGGTGCCACGAACTCAATTACCTTGTAGTATTTACTCTCAATCTTATAGGACTTGAGGTCAAATCCTGCATTGGTTGACATCTTCTTTCCCTTTACTTGCCTTGATTAATAAATACCAGTATTTTAATGACACAGATTCACCCATATTGCAACCCCCACCCCCAAAAAAAAGAACAAGAAGAATAATGCATAATAGATTTATAATATCTTACTTGAAGGTGTTGAAAATGGAGATTTATTTGTTGTTATCAAACTTATAGGTAATGGGACAAAGTCAAGTGGATCAACCATAGTACATATTTCTGCAGTATTTCTCAGAAAAAGTGACTTAAAATGAACTTGAGCAAGACTGAGTACAGCTGGATGGAGTAAAGTAATATTCACTCATACTGAAAGACAGACTGAAGTATATATGTGCAACATGAATGAAATAAAAGGGCGGATTCGTTCCGCCCAGAGCTTATCACTTGCACTGAATAGCTGAAAGGTTATGCATAGATATAAATGAAAAAAAAATATCTAATTTTAGTAGATATCTTATGCATAAGTCGCTTCTTTTAGCGAGATATTTAAAATATTTGAATGCCTAATGCTTAAGATTAAAATGAATCTCATTAAAGACTATGTCTCAAACTAGCGTATTTATAGAAAAGAAGTCTGGCAGAATCCATCCAATTTAGGATTTAAGTTTAGTCCTGTCAATTTTGAAACACTTAATAATTACATTTTGTTATAACTCCATGTGCAGCCTTGTACTACCGTGCAAGCATAAAACCTAAGCTTTTCAGCAGATGTGCCACCACTCAATAAACTCTTTTTATTGTATTTCACATAAGTAACTTTCAATGCGTATGTTACATATGTTACGTATGTTACATACACACAGACACAGACACAGACACAGACACACACACACACACATCTGTGTGTGCGTGCGTGCGTGTGAGCACATATGTAAAACCATTGTTGTGTTTGTGATCTGCTCAAGGATGCTTAATGGAGTCGATTTGCCGAATGAAATTTCCAGTGGTAATACGATCACTTCTTAAGAATCAAATCACGAAAGGAGACTGAACGTCTTATGGAGTGTCCTAAAATAATAACAAAAAAAAAAAAGAAAGAAAACAAGGTGAAGAGCGAATAGATGTGAAGAAGTAGAGCTGAGAAACCGGATGGCAACGAAAATCACTAAAGCCAAAATTTCATATTTGCATTGTTATAAAAGCAATATACTTTTTTGATTATGAATCATTAGCGGGTCGGAGAAAATATTGAAAGTCGGTACTATTTCCTGAATACTGCTAGAGAACGTTCTCTTAGTGAACCATAAAAAACCTTTTTAATGTGCATTTCACTGAAACTAGTTTATCATACGGCTGTCTTTTGCAGGCCATATACCAAATGAGAATAATTTATGTGATGTTATCAACCAGATGCTGCATACAACGGATATAAAAAGATAGGTTAACTGATAAAGTATCCAAACACATACGACAGACCTTTTTTTGATAACATAGGTTGAGAAAAAAACAAAAGTAGCAAATTTTAATGAACTTTAATCATCTCTTATAAAAGATAGTGACTTGATAAATTCTAACGACTCACCCCTCTTCAAAATAAACCTCTACAACAATGAACAATAGATATTATCTGAAATGCCCTGACTGTTCTTCAAGAAGATATTCTATTCAGATTTGTAAATTAAATCTTACTTGCGACACAATAGAGTGAAGATAATTAATAATGTTGATGATGGTGATGGCGACGATGATGATAACGATAGTAATTACTCTCGGAGCATTGATGAAAATCATCATTTTCATTCTCACTCGTCCAGCTCATCACTATATTCATAACCAACCCCCATCTTTCTCCTTCTCCTCTTCTTATACATCATCATCATCATCATCATCGTCATCATCATCATCATCATCATTAACATTGTTGGTCTGACCACTATAAGATATAAGCATTTCTCATATTTCTCCGCAGCTATTTCTTATTAATTCATGCAGTTTGTCCCGTCATTTACTTTTCTGTTTGACATGACATCGTGTTTGTTTGAGCGGTTTCCATTGCATCATTAAGTTTACACAACTGCCTTCATTCATTCTCACTTCATGTTCTGTACATTCCTGTTTCATATGCTACTTGTTGTTTTCCCGTGTATCTGAATGTGAGTGCTACGATCATTCCATTTGATATCCAAAATGTTCCCTTTGATGACAAGTTATATTCACAATTTTCGTGGTGAATATAAGTTTCAGTAGCCATGCGTCACAATTAGTATGATTCAATATCTACTCAACAGTTAAATACAGAGTCATTTTACATATTAAGATATGAACCAACAAGGCTCGTTTGCAAGAAATAGAATCATATCCCCTTTAAATATTGCTTCATGTTCTTCAAAAGAGAAAAGACGCGTTGGAAAATGTAGTCTTTGATATATTGTCAGAATAAAAACGATTGGGACACCGAGGGAAAATGGGACTAATCAATGTAAAGATAAACTGTACGTTCCAAGCTCAAGTTATTATTTATTCTTAATAATAATATATTATAAATTGCTTTAACTAGATTGATACAAAAATATAGTTACTTTAAGAATATTTCAATTTAGATTCGAATGATCAATCTGAGAATCTTGGAATTTGAAGGGATTTTCAAGGAAGTAAAAGGTGTGTAAGTAAAGCATAATCTAGTTAGTCAGACCACGTGTGTGTAATGAAATACCAGAGCAAAAATCTTTATGGTGACTAACGATTGTCCCAAGAATAATTGGTACTTCCATAATATAATTCAAACAAATTTATACGGCAAAATTTTGAAGAACATTCCATTGAGAGCTACAATATGTGACCGGAATGAATCCCAGATTTTAATATATTAGTATAAATATTATCAGATGTATCTTACTCCAGAAAGTTAAGAGAGTCAAGCCTATCGCACTACTGTGTAAGGAAGCACACAATCATACATACAAACATACATACTTCTACACACACATATATGTATGTAAATACATATAGACCGACACACACGTGTATATATATATATATATATATATATATATATATATATATATATATATATATATATATATATATATATATATATATATATATATATATATAAGTTTGCATGTTTATATGTATGCATATGTGAGTATACGTTTGTGTACAAGTGGGAAAACCAGCACTAAAGGGGAGAAATAGGAATCATATTTATTGAAAACAGGTAGTGAATTCACTGGCTGTTTTAAATATAATATATATGTAATGTAGTAAATTATCTACCTACCCACCTCCCTCTCTCTCTCTCTCTCCCTCCCTCCCTCTCTCTCTCCCTCCCTCCCTAAACCCTCCCTCCCTAAACCCTCCCTCCCTAAACCCTCCCAGACCACCCTCCTCCCTCCCTCCCTCCCTCCCTCCCTCCCTCCCTCCCTCCCTCCCTCCCTCCCTCCCTCCCTCCCCCCCTCCCTCCCTCCCTACCTACCTACCTACCTGCCTACCTACCTAACTACATACATACATACAAGCATACATACACATATACACACATACACACGTGTAAACACACACATGCATACTTTAGTCAGTACAGCATAAATATAGCTGGGATATGTTAATTATGTACTATGTAATCTTACTTGTTAGACACAGATGCTATACTAACGCAAGTTTATTTTTGAAATGAGAAAGAGCTGCGCGCATATCAGAAATACTATAAGTTTTCTAGCACAATATACCAGTGGGAAGATAAAGTCAAGGCAACTAAGCTTATATAAGAAATGGCTGAAGAGATCGCCAGAGTGACTCAGGCCATAAAACACTTTTTCAGATGTTTGCACTACAACATGGCTAATAATCTAGGGTAATTGAATGATGCCACCCACATCAGTGGACCTCATTAGTTTGCTGTCGCCATCTTTGAAAATGTGGATATGGTTACTTATGTCTTCCATACCTCATCTGAATAACTGAAAACATGCTACTAAACACACTCACAAAGACGTGCAATATACCCATGTCTACATTATTGCAAGTGCATTGATTTGTCCGACTTCATTTGCTCCTTGACATTTCGGTCATGCTTTTCATCTTAAAGGAGTCCAGAAATCAGCCTCTTTATCACACTGTTTTCACGGATATATATATATATATATATATATATATATATATATATATATATATATATATATATATATAGATATATATATATTATTTGGTAATGCTTCAACAAGTAGGAATGCACTCGATCAGCTAAGAGAGTAAAGATAAAGTTATAATAATTTAACAAGAATTGTTGTTTTTATTATACCATTATATAACACACACACACACACACACACGCACACACACACACACATGCACACGCACACACACACACACACGCACACATACACACACACACACACGCACACACACACACACACACACACACACACACACACACACCATATTGCCTGAATGAACAAAGAGAACATACTTTAGCGATTCGTTCTTAAAGTTTGATGTTATGGGAATAAGAATTAATGCACAATACGTTAATATCTTCACGACTGAAATTTAATCAATACGGCAGATTAGTCTGTCATATGATAGGGTAGTTGACAAGCAAAACTATTTGACGAGTAAAAGATAACAGTATTTCGTTAGCTGTAATTCTTCGTTGAGTTTAATAGATTTTTATTTTGTTTTTGTGTTCAAATAAATATGATAATGTCAACTAACAACGATGACTAGATGACCAAATGGTAGTTACAGAAAGCAAATGACAAGGCAAAGTATGTATATCTTCGTGCGTTCTTGGTAATTTCGAATACGCCAAATACATAAGAAACATTCAGTGTTTAAATGTTTCGTATTGAAATAAATAATACACTCATAAGTTCATGACCATCGTACCAGTCTGTTTTATAATAAAGGCGCAAGATCTCTGCCAATGCCATAGATCGTATCCAAACTCTGAAGAAATATCTTCGGCAAATGTTATGTAATGGAGTCATTTATATATTTCTTGTTATCCGATCTAAGTGTATCCTGAATAGATAATGCACTAACGCATTTAAGACTGTTGAAGGTGTACAAGGGGCTGTTGACTGACTGGATTTACTTCTACGATTTACCAACTTCTTTCAGTTCACTTCCTAAATAGGTTCTATATCGCATACCCTGTGCACTATATATGTTTGCGAAGAAGCGTGGATCTCACAAAATTAAAGAATATAGCACAAACTCACCCCTAAGCAAAAATAACAAACTGTATGCCTAATGTGTGTGTGTATGTATGTGTGTGTGTGTGTGTGTGTGTGTGTGTGTGTGTGTGTGTGTGTGTGTGTGTGTGTAAGATCACACGACACATGACTCTGAGTGCAGTTCTATGTAGTAAGCGAGGTTTGTTAGAACTTATAAACAACGATTGTCACTGTTAAAAATAAGGCGTTCTTAATGCATTTTGGGTAGAAGTACCTGTTTATTGTATGTTTCACACTTAACTTTAACCCAGCACATTAACCTAAAGGAAATATTCATACAATATGTAATTTACTCCATGGTTATAATGCTACATAATTTTTGTCGATCTGAAAAAAATACGTGAAATTTTAATTTTGTAATCAAGAAGACTGTACCGCATCTTTAGCAGATATTTTCGGCTGTCAGGCTACAATCAGAACAAATCAGTCAGCGGAATCTTTCGGTAAAGTTAAACAAGTTTGACATTTCAAAAATAACGTGTAGTTATGGAGGGATTGCTAGAATACAAAAGTTGTGTTGTTTGGAGAAGAATAACTGTTAAAATTGTTTAATGTAGTGATTGGAACAGTATAAAATTGACTCCGGCTAAGAAGGAAGTTAAATAAGTTGTTGTTGTTTAACTCATACAAGCATATCTTACAAATTAATCTTGTGATTTAATTCTTTCCAGTTATAACCCAGATTATATCCTATCCTTATTAGATTTATTTCATGGATTACATTATCCTATGTATTTGCATTTACCAAGACAGTAAGTTGTGAGTTGAGGAAGATTTGGCAGTTATATTTAGTAGGTTCACAATACTTCCTCGTTTGTTCATGTGAAAGGATGTAATATCTAATGACAGGGGTTTTGACAATGAAGTTACTTTTAGAAGAACAAAAGCTTTCAATTGAGTTTGTACCATTATATACTGCTGGAACAAACACGCGCACACACACTCTCTCTCCCACGCTATCCACATACAAACACAGAAAGGGGGAGAGAAAAAGAAAGCAGTATGCTTAGAGAGTGAATCAAAAAATGCAGTCTATTGTCACTCGATCTGATAGCATTAACAGTGAAATCACTCTAGCTCACACCGCACACCTTTGAAAGACGAAAGAGACATTAGGTAATGTGCTTGTACATAATCTCTGTCGGAGGGAGATGGTTACGACTGGAAGGCTTTCGATCATAGGTCTGCTTGATTAAAGTCGACAGTACCAAACTTGTATTCACCTCTTTTTTGTATATCTTAAACAAGAGATTTGGAACTAAAAACGAAAGAAGAAAAATACCGAAACACGTGAAGCATGCCTTTTCTTCATTTACCTATTTTTTATTTTACTGAATAAAACCGAATGGAAACTAGCATTCACTCCATTTCCGATTACGATTGGAACCTCATATTTGCACGTCTAAAAAAGTTGCGCTAAAGGAAATTAATTGTGTTTTCATTTGTGTAAAAATTCGAGTTAGATAGCAATGAAATCGTGCCAAAGTTGAAGACATATTTAAATTAGGATTAAGATTGTTTTAAAGAACTATTACTTCATTCTTCTGTTGTCTAAATAAATATCATCTAGTAATTTTATCCATGATACTGAGCTTAATGTTTAGAATTTCTCACTTCCGACATAAACAGAGCACGAATACAGCAACAGAAAACAAAGAGATCAAACAAGTTATTAAGAATAACATCCAGAGTTACGCCAATGACATATGATCATTGTCAATATAATCTAAATATACACACAATTTGCGCCATTGCTGTGATTATTATCATCATCCTCGTCACCACCACCACCACCACCACCACCACCACCACCACCACCACCACCACCACCACCACCGCCGCCGCCGCAGCCGCCGCCGCCGCCGCCGCCGCCACCACCACCACCACCACCACCATTATTATGTTGCTGTCGTTACTTCTTGTATTGGTAAGACATTTTCATTTGTGCTCTACGCTGCGGATTATATTTTATCGAATTTAACAAAAATTTGCTCTCTATTTCTGCGTTTTATTGTACTGAATAGTATTGAAAGAAATGAGGGCTTTTCTTATTTATCCTTTCCTCGAGAATATTTATGGAAAAATAAAAATTTTGAAAATATCTTCTTCGCTAAACGACATTAAATAAACGAGATCGGTTAGACACACACACTCATCCTTTACAACAACGACAACAACAACAACAACAACAACAACAGCAACAACCCCAAAACATTTGCACAAATGTCATGAAAAAAATACGAATGAAATTATGAACATTAACAAACATGGTATTCAAGATCGAATGCGTGGAGAAGCAACAAGCAAAGATTGTGTAGATACACTCATGCTCAAAGACTCATACTGCAATACACTAGACAACAGGGTTGAGAGTCACGTTCACTTGCAGAGATATTGAGTGGATGTCATTGTTGTGGTGCAATGTGGACTAGGAGTGAGTGCAACGCTGACGAAAACGTATGGAAGAGTCTGGAGGAATCAGTATGAACTTTAGTGTCCCAGTGACTCTTCTCCAAGCCACAGGGCTTGATATTTGCCTTGGGTGGGTAAAACATCTGCAATAAGTATTGCTGGACAGACAGCCCAGCTGTTAGGTTAAGATGGGAGCAATTGACAGCTGAATATAAGTGACAGGATAGAAGAGGAAAAGTCATCAAATGAAGAAGAAAGGTAAATCCAAACAGAAAGCGTTGAAAACACCGTGTCCATGAAACACCTTAAGTGATATCTGTTCCCATGGAGTTGGTACACTGCAGAAAGCTCTGAAGTAAAAAACATAAACTGCTTAATTTTATGATTGATCTGAGAAAAAAATAAAACCACAATTGTGTTGCTGGAGTGCAATTTCCTATGCCTCTTTCAAGAACACCCAGAAGGTTATTGATAAACCATAAGCTTTTGATCTAAAAGTTGGTAAAAATCAATTTCTCACGTGATACTGAGTTCCCCAAGGTACAACCAACCAAAGAAAAAAGCTTACAGGTGCCCTTTGGGACACCTGTTTATATTACAACTCATTACAAGTGAGTAGACTCATGGATTAATGATCATTATTTATTCTGCATATACGTTTCAAATAGAATTCTAATGTAGGCGTAGAGATATGGTAAGAAGCTTCAGTCCCACTGCATGGCACCTTGGGCAATTGTCTTCTGCTATATCCTCGGGCCACCAAAGCCTTCTTAGTGGATTTGGTAAACGGAAACTGAAAGAAGCCTGTCGTAAATGTATATATGTGTGTGTGTGTGTGTGTGTGTGTGTGTGTGCATGTATGTATGTGTGTCTTTGTATTGTTCTTTGTCTCCCGCCATCGCTTGACAACCGGTGTTGGTGTGTTTACGTCCCAAACTTAGTGATTCGGACAAGAGACCGATAGAATAAGTACAAAACTTTTAAAAAATTAAATACTGGGATTCATTCGACAAAAAATTCTTCAAGGTGGTGCTCCATCATGACCAAAGTCTAATGACTAAAACAAGTAAAAGATAAAAGAAAAATAATGTATGTATCTGTCTGTCTGTCTGCCTATCTATCTTAACAACTTCTCTTGTTTGTTCATAACTATCATCTGTCTATCTGCACAAATTTTTTAGCGACTTTTCAACACGCATTTATTATATGAATGAATTAGTCCTGGCGGCAAATATAGGAAACAAGTCTTTTATTACAGTCATCAGCATCATTGTTATTATTATCATCATCAATATTATCACTGTTGTTTTTGTTTTTGTTGTCATTACTATTATTGACGTTATACCGATGATTATAATTTAGGTAATGTTTGAAGAAGGATTAGCTAAGATAAACCGATAATATTCACAATGCGTGCTGCATATTCTATAAGGTTGATTTCGTGCTGGATTAGAGTATTATGTATTTAAAGAATGTCCTAGGATCCGAAAGAATGTGACAGTGCGCTTATGTGCATACTATAAATTGTGTGTAGTTGCAGAAATTCCAGGATGCAATATTCGTTGTTACATTGAGTGTTTTACAAAGTAATTATTTATCTTGTTATGCCGAAATGAAAGATAACGAAATAACTTCCTTTCCTTTGCTTTGTACATCTTTATACATCCTCGATACGTCTAAAACACCTTCTATACATACATAAATTACACACAGACACACACACACAGACACACACGCGCTCACACACACAAACACACACACACATACACATATATATGTATAAAAATGTAATTTAGTTTCAGTTGAATTAGGTACTTAAATTGAGGCGCCTTGTTAGGACGAACTTATTTGCACACTCAGCATTAGGTGAGTATCAGACTCTACATAGATTTTTTTTCCATCCGATATTCATGCAGTGTATGCAGATGGAAGAATCCAAGTAAGTGAATAAATCCGCTCTTGTTTGTTCAGACATGTACTCTACATAAAGATACTTTCTTTATACTTCCGACGTGCGGATTCAAGGGTAGGTGAGTTACAAAGTTGTCTAAGTGTGAATTCATTACGGCCGTTTCGAGCAACTCCTTTAATTGATCAATGAAAGCATTACATCATTACATTTATATAGGGTGCTCAGTAAATATGAAAGAACGATTGAATAACTATTCTTCATCCTTTAGACTTGAGTATAAAACTAATAGTACCTCATTATATACGAAAATCTGGGAACTTAAAGACAATAATATCGATTTTAGTCTTAAATGCGATTTAGTACGTAAAGTTCAACCATACACAAACAGCCGATATGGAGGTAGACTATGTTGTATGGAATTGTATGAATTTTTTTAAATATTGAGATAAGAACAACTTAATTACTAATAAATTAGATCGTTGACTGTCATGTGTTCATAAGATTACCCTACCTTTAAATACTTTAGGGGATGGTAATTTTTTAGTATATCATATAATATTTTTGCGGCTTAAATATTTTCTCTTTAACCCCTTTGATCTGTTAACTCTTAGTAATCATAATATATACCTACCCAATACCAGTGGTGTATCTATTCTATCACGGTTATAATATAGATTTGCAGCATATAACGATTTTTATGAAAAAAACTAGAAATTAGAATTATTTTTACCCAACGAGTTTTTAATTTTCGAATCTCTCCTAATGATCTGTTACTATCATACCTCAATTCTTGCTCTTCGTTGTATTTTAAAAATATTTTCTTAACCTATTTCTAATGATAAATGTAATTCTATTTTATCTTTATTATAACCCGGTATACTTATGCTTTTTTCCATCTATATTAATAATTAATTAATATTCTGATTATAGATATTTATATAACAATTCCATTATAATATTTTCTTTATTTTCATTTTATATTACCTTATTCCCTTTTTGTATATCTTAGTATAGCATCTTTTTATTGGCGTACTTTAAAGAAAGAATTTTTTAGCTTATCTCTTTTTATAATTTTTTATTATAGCTTTCCGTGTAATTCTTGTTTCAGATATTTTCCTATATTTCCTCATATATTTTATAAATCTTGTATCTTATATCCTTATATCTTGAGATTTTATAAATACTTTGTATTTTTATATATATAAAATATTTTATATGTTTTAGATTTTCATGCCTGTGTATATATATCCCTTATATATTTTTATATTTTCTTATATTATATTTTATTTTTATATTTGGTTATATTTTTCCTTTTATTTTTTATTTCCTTATTTTTTTAAAGTTTGTATAGCATAAACATTTGGTGGCAATTTCTAATTTCTAGTTTTTTTCATAAAAATCGTTATATGCTGCAAATCTATATTATCATATACTCTTTTACTTGTTTCAGTCATTTGACTGCGGCCATGGTGGAGCACCGCCTTTAGTCGAGCAAATCGACCCCAGAACTTATTCTTTCTAAGCCTAGTACTTATTTTATCAGTATGCTTTGCTGAACCGCTAGGTTACGGGGAGGTAAACACACCACCATCGGTTGTCAAGCGATGTTGGGGGGACAAACACAGACACACAAACATATACACATACATACATACATACACACACACACACACACACACACACACACACACACACACACACACACACACACACACACACACACACACACACACATATATATATATATATATATATATATACATATATACGACGGGCTTCTTTCAGTTTCCGTCTACCAAATACACTCACAAGGCTTTGGTCGGCCCGAGGCTATAGTAGAAGACACTTGCCCAAGATGTCACGCAGTGGGAATGAATCTGGAACCATGTGTTGGTAAGCAAGCTACTCACCACACATCCACTCCTGTATATATTAAATTATACGTTATCTCCTTATTTAGTTATAGATGAAATTTATTTCTAGCCTTTATATATATATATACATTTTGCTTATACGGTATAAGTAAATTAAGGTAAAAACTTACCCATTCAATTTATATCCTACCCACAATACTTTAAGAGGTATTCCTTGTAACAGTTCCTTTTTACTTCCCTTTAAGATGACAATGAAAATAAGCCTTATTAGCCATCCCTATCCCTTCTTCTCTTTCTATTATCAACACTTCTCGTTTACTACTCCATGACCTACCCTTTTGGTGTTGATATAGCGGGATGTAAAGTTCCATTTTCTCAGATAGTAAAACGGTTTGTCATGATATTAACTCCCTAAAAATCTAATTTTCGATGTTTTGAAGACTACTTTCCCCTGTCATTTTCGATGTGTAGACAACAGGGTCACTAATCTCATTCCTTCTCCCACTCTAGCCTATGCTAATGTCTGGCTTGTCTGTCGCTGCACTGTCCTTTTTTCATTCCGCCAAAAAGTTTAGCAGAGGAATCATTGTAAATATTTGCTCTCTATTGATGATTTGAATACGTTTAAATATTTAACGTTCCCTTTATGCTTGAAATCTACGCGGTCATCTGATGAGAATGGTTTTTTTGTAATGATGTAATGCTTTCATTGATCAATGAAAGGAGTCGCTTGAAACGGCCGTAATGAATTGACACTTACACATCTTTGTTATTCATTTATCCATATATATTTACTCATTTATACACACACACACACACACACACACACACACACACACACACACACATATATATATATATATATATATATATATACAACCGGACGGGAGACAGATACAGAAGGTCACTAATTTTTCATCAGTTATCAACCAATTAGTAATACTCAGTTTTGCACCATTAATGATTAGACTGAGAACTTCCCATATTGGCGGTACTCAGAAAAATTTGCGGAGAATATAGGGCCGAGAGCAAACAAAACCATACAAAACAATACAATACAGAGTGGACATACGAAATTGAATAAATGTGATTTAAGACGATGAACAAAGACGAAATAAACAAGAAACAACCAAAATACACCTCTCGAGCCAAAAAGAGAAGAATAGTGGGCAACACTTAGATGACATCCCAAAGGATAGAAAGCAGTGAGACAGAGAATTTGGGACTGGTCAGTTACGGGACCAGTGTGAGAAAGGGAGAGAAAGCTATGAAAG
The DNA here is from genome assembly GCF_046866305.1 of Octopus bimaculoides. Taxonomy (NCBI): domain Eukaryota; kingdom Metazoa; phylum Mollusca; class Cephalopoda; order Octopoda; family Octopodidae; genus Octopus; species Octopus bimaculoides. Next base: position 59,714,652 of record NC_142928.1, read on the forward strand.
CTGGCCACGAGTCATGTGACAGCAACGGGCAGAGGAGAAAGAGGACAAGAGAAAGGGAGAGAGAGAGAGCGACAGAGAGAAAACAGGGGAAGGGGTGAAGAGGTAAAACAGAAAGGAGAAAAGCTAGGAATACAAGAGGGTAAGAGAGTGAGAGAGAGAGAGAGAGAGAGAGAGAAAGAGAGAGGGAGAGAGAGAGAGAGAAAAGGAGAAAGTAGAAAGGCTAGAATAGAAGTGAGAGGGTGAAAGAAAGAAATGGAGAAAGGTTGAAGGCAAGAAATACTCACGTGGATTTATGGAAAAACTTACTGTTAATACAATTCGGTGTGAGGTGCGTTTCGTTAATAAATGAAAAAAAATGTATGGTAAATAAACAAACGAAATAACGTATACTGAGTGTACAACCAGACGAGAGACAGACACAGAACGTTCCTAATTCTTCATCAATTATCAACGAATTTGTAATACTCGGTTTCGCACCATTAGTGATAAGACTGAGAATTTCCTATATTCTCGGTACCCGCAAACATTTGTGGAGAATATAGTACCGAGAGCAGACATAACACAACACGACGATGACTATTCTTGTCTTTTTGGCTCATAACCGATAGTGATGAAAGTCTTAATCCATATATAGATACATGTTCATGTCGTGATAAGACTAAATGTAAGCTCACTAATAAATGTAATATTGATAATGTAATTTATAAATGTATAGTAAACTCTAAGAACAACGATAATAAAAATATAAATAAGGTTTTATTTATAGATAAATGTTCATGTCGTGATAAGACTAAATGTAAGCTCACTAATAATTGTAATATTGATAATGTAATTTATAAATGTATAGTAAGCTCTAAGAACAACGATAATAAAAATATAAATAAGGTTTATATTGGATCTACAGCTAATGCAATTAAAAAAGAATCTTCCAACACTACCAGACTTTCAAAATTCCTAATTCAAATAAGCCCACAGGTTTAAGTAAATATATATTGGAATTGAAATCTAGAAAAAGAGATTACATCCTTAGTTGGAGTATAATAGTTAGAGCCCACTCTTATAATATTGGGAATAAAATGTGTTTATTATGTATAACAGAATTTATGAAACTTATACAGTCTAGAGATGAATTACTAAAAACATACGATGAAAGAGAAGGGAAATGTAGACACCAAATGAATTTTACTTTCAGTAGAATGAAATACTGAATCGCCTCCTCGATTCTAATCACCACATACTCTTGATCTCTACACTAGTTGAATATGTCATATAAAGAATTAAATTGATTAATTAATCTAAATATTACGAAATATTATATTATAACAAATTATATATACCCCTCAACACAGTTGGATAGAAGATAATAATAGATATCCATAGTGGAATTACCTTCCTTGGAACTAATCCCCTATAAATTCCCATAGTGTTCTGCTATTTTCACTTCCTCTAATCGCTATTTTGAATGACATCCTGCTGTATCAAAAGAGGATATGTATCTTTATATTTTACATTATTTTCCACATTTAATCACAGCCATTTTTATTCTGATGTATAATTTTATATTTTATATTTGACGTTCTATACTTGACTTTATAAGTTTGATATATGTATACTAATTTATAGTTATAATTTATAATTTTTAATTCTTAATTTTGTAAAGTTTGATTTTTTAGTTTTAATTTTTTAATGATTAATTTAACACTTAATTTTAAGGTGATGTAAAATTAGGTTAACAATATTTTGAAAAAGAACCTGAAGATGTATTGGTAGAATTGCAAATCTGATGATTACATATATATATATATATAATCTTTCAAAACTGAAACACGTGTACTTCCTTCATAATGATAATTTTAACTTAAATAGGAGATAATTAAGGAAGTATATTTTATACCCTGCTGGTGTAGTGGTTTTATCCTTAAAGTATTATTTCTTGATGTGTATATACATGCCATGAGTTTACCTCCAGATATACTTGTTATGTTATTTTTTGCACAGTCTGAAATAGAATACCTACATATCTATTAATCCCCGAAACTGAATTATATTTATGTATTTACACACACACATATATATATGTACACACACACTCATACACATACGCACACGCACACACACACACACACACACACACACACACACACACACACACACACACACACACACACACACACACACACACACACATAAATGCAACTGCTCAGATACATGCACCCATATGTGTCAGTACTTATGAAAGTGAAATGACCGACTGCGAAAGTTCTTTGACTGATAGCAACTTGGTCGAATATTTCTATTCAACACAGGTATTTATTGATTTTGGACCGATCATTTTGTATTAATCTTGGATCTGTTTTGCATTTAGTGAAAATATATGAATAATTCCTCACAGAAATTCGAAAAATATGCATAATTAAATATGCTTAATCGTAACTAACATCTGAACGGTTACATTTTTCGCTCTCCATTTAAAGCACATGAAATTGAGTTATGCTCTCACCCATAGAAATATCCCTTGGGTTTTAATTTTTATTTATTTCGTGTGTCATAAAATCTGAATCTTGGATATCAGTTACAAAGGAGAAAGCCATAGTTGTGTACACTGAATTTCTGCTATTGCTTTTAATATGTCAATATATATCGCTGAAAGCATTAAAAGATTTGAATGTTTATCTTTCCGCAGAATTTCGTGTTGCTAAGAAATGCCTATTTATCTCTACACTAATCATTAGTTTGTTAGTTGGGAAAAGATCTAAGAGACTTGTAGTCGTGGTTTAGCACCCATTCAGTTTTAGTCAGCGAAATCTGTGATCAAAATCGTGTCATGAATTCTGTTTTTTTTTTGCGTATCTAAGACCAAAATGTCTGTTTCATTCTCAAATTTAAGGCGGTCGGGTGCTATATGAGGGTGATTGCTAACTACTATTATTATCATTATCATTATCATCATCATCATCATCATTATTATTATTATTATTATTATTATTATTATTATTATTATTATTATTATTATTATTATTATTATTATTAAGGCAGTGATGTGGCAGAATCGTTAGCACGATTGGCGGTATTTCGTCCGTCTTTACGTTCTGAGTTCAAATTCCACTGAGGTCGACTTTACCTTTCATCCTTTCGAGGTTGATAAAATAAGTACTATTTGAAAACTGGGGTCGATGCAATCGATTTACCCCTTCCCGAAACTGCTGGCCTTGTGCCAAAGGTTGAAATCATCACTTTTATTATTATTGTCGTTTTTAATTGTTGATATTGTTGTTTGCTTTTGCTGCTACTGAACGTGCTTTTTTCGCCCTGTAGAATATTTATACTTAAGAACTCTGGATTTTTCTCGATTACCTTAGGAAGAAAGGTTCTACATGTTAAAAAATATATTTAACTTTTAAAGCATTTCTTTGTTTTAAAAAAGTCATTTAAATACGACTTCTCCGTTTTGGTTAGCGGCGAGATGCAATACAAAGAAAGAACATTTTATCAATTCTGCTCCAAGAATTTTGAAGAAATCTTTGAACATTTTGTAAATACGAGTTGAAAAGATGAAAACAATTAAAGAAAGTATAAATATTTACACTACACTGAAAAAAAAAATGACAATTCTACAAACAGTAGACAGTAAGGATGGTGGTTTTAAAAATCAAACTAATATAAATATTTACACTATCCTCAAAAAATGACTTTCACAAACAGTAAGCAGCAACATGGAGGACAATAATGAAAGTAATAAATTCGATGTAAAAGTTGCCTGTAAAATTTAGTTCTGAATATGAAACAGCATTTAAAATGAAATGAGACTGTGGGGCAATGTGGTACGAAGGCTTGCACTTCTATCTTTGTCCACTCTGTCAAGAAAGGGGCAAAAAGAAAACGTGGCATAACTTTATCTATGACAAATTGAAGGGGTTTTCCGTGTGCTAGTAATGGCGGAAGGCCAGATGGGATAATGTATATTGTTTTCAAGACCAACTAAGTGACGAAGTATGGTAATTTCGCGACACCCTTGTCCACAGGAAACGTCCTGCAGTGGAATATATGGATCACTGCCAGAGAGACTAGGAATTGTATTAATCCTTGGTTCTTTATTGCCTTAGCGAGCTGTACGGATAGGTTGTTAGCGATGCGATAAACAAAATCGATTCATGTTATAGATGGGCATGTCGGTTATGATAACCATCTCAAAAGGCATCTGTTTTCAGAAAACCACCCTGTGCCAAGTTCGAATAAAGCTAAAAAAATCTCTACTTGTCTGCAGTAATTGCTGCTAACGACATTGACACTGGTGATCAGAAGGTGGGAAAACCCTCCTATATCGCAAAAACAAAAGGAAAGAGAAAGTTTGTACACATACAGAAATAGTAAAACACACTTTGCGAAATTTCGAACATTATCTGCTGGAGAAAGAGCATAATCTTATATTATCACGGCGATGATATAAATGCTAGATTGTGTGTGTGTGTGTGAGTGTGTATGTGTATGTGTGTGTGTGTGTACGCGCTCGCTCGCACGCGCGTGTATATATGTATGTATGTATGTATATATATATATGTGAGTATGTTTGTATATATAAATGAATATATGTGTATATTTGTATATGTTTATCTATCTGTGTATATATGTCTGTGTGAATGTAAGGTGCTCGTGTGGATAAAATTGCGATCATGTATCGGATGATTATGTCATTTAGTATACAAGTGCGTGTTTCATAACTGTGTGCTTGTGTTTGTATCTATTCCATATGTATCTTAGATTAGATGCATACAAGGGGATGTTGGAAAGTTCCCGGCTTTAAGGGTATTGCGAAGACCTGATTGGGGACCCAAACTTCCAAGTTCTTTTAAAAGGCTAAGAAAAACTGAAGGACCGCTGTAATAAACGTGTGAATCTGTGAGGGGAAATGTGTTGAATAAAATCATAACTGATCCTCCCGTATTTTCTTTTACCCAAAGTCAAGAACTTTTCAGCACCACTTCGTAATATATATATATATATATATATATATATATATATATATATACATGCACACACGCACCCACAGACAGGCAGACAGACACACACACACACACACACATACACACACAGATACATATATATGCATATGTACATACATACAAACGTCACTGACTGTTTTTCTATCTTCTGCCTTTTTGCCTGCTGCAGATGATGCGTACGGACCGATCGGTGAGGTGCGAGTCAATGGCTGTTGGCTTGCGGCAAACTGTTGACTCGGAACTGGGATGTGAATAAGAATCCGACTATCTAATGAAAATAGAGCTTCGCGTTGCCGGCTGAACCAAATAAACACTATGCAATTTCTGTCCAGTTCAATATATATCTCCGACTATAATTTAAAAAAATACATGTTCACTATAGACTTCTGGTAATGCATGCGCAATGATATACAGTAAGCAGCCGGGGAGTTAGTTACAGAATGCCTACATGTATGTGCTCCAACGACTTTCTTTCTTTATAGCTTTCAGAAAAATGGATAATTTCGCAAAAAAAAAACGAGAAAAAAAAACAAACAAAAAGAAATGTATTGTGTGTCAGTATGTATGCTATCCCACGAATTTTCCTTTTATATTAAATTCCAATATAATTATAGTCTGCACACTGTGAAAGGTATTTATCGAAATTTTCGTTTAAAAATACCCATTTTCCCGAAAGTTATAGGAATACAGATTTTACCGAAACTCCTCTCCTGACTCTCCTGAAAACATTTTTTTTCACGAGAAATTCAGGTATATATGGCGTCTACAATATCGGAAGCGTATTTATAGAAAATGTCATTAAAACATATCCAATTTTCTGGAAGTTATCAGGAAACAAAGTCGGTGGGTCACATTCGCGTCTGTAAATCCATTGCTCTAACCTAAGCATCTACGGTTATAATTAATCAACGTTTATATTTTTTAAAAGAATACGTTTAGTTGGACTTCTAGTAACGCATGAGCTACAATGTACATTAACCAGCCGGACAGTTAGCTGCAGCATTCCTACAGATATCTGCCCTAACGACCTTTTTTCTTCATAACCTTCAGCAAAACAGATATTTTTAAAATCAAATCTTTTACAACTACATTTCAGATGACGTAGATTCCAATAATGTTGGAATTTGTGGTGAAAATAAATTTCGGAAAAAAGAATGTGATGAGTGTCAGTGTGTGTGATATCCCGACATACTTTATTTCCATGTTAACTTCCGATATAGTGATAATCACAAACACTGAAGACACTAATTTTCCCGAATATCATGAGGAAACAAAGCTGACTCATGTGAATTTTTGGAAACTCCTCTCCTCAATTGCCACCCCAATGTTTCACAAAATATTCCGATATAATTGGAATATACACCATCTAAAGCGTATTTGAAGATGTATGTATCTCTACAATTGTGTATGTATTCTGAGTGCTTTAATATTTGTAATACTAGGGTCACATTGCTACCATATATCTACATAATAGCTTGCTTCACTTCACTTTCATTTCGTATGTAACAATATTTAAATATATAAATTCATGTTATATATAAAGAACTTACACTATTCGTTCCGTTTGCATGAAAAGGTTGATAATAATGTGAAAGAGATGGGTTCTATATAAACATATTTACATAAATCTACATAAACGTAATTAGGACAACGTTAGTTCCATGATGTTGTGTTTAGTAACGAATACTAACTGTATTAACAATTAATGGTTTTGCGCATCCCCCACGCACACACATACACAAACAAGTTAAGATTTATTGGCAATATTTAGGTAGGTAATTTTACATTACTTTACAAATGAATGTAATTTTAACATAATTGCATTTCATCTTGAAGTACTATTTTAAGTTTTTCATTATTGTTGTTAGAACGTCATTAATGCTGCATATATTGCCACCATTCTTCCCACATGCAAGCCAAATGTATACTTACGCACGTACTGTCAGACCAATGTAAAATATGCTATTTTAAAGATGCGTGCACCATAGCATATATATAAATTAGAAATGGAAACAGAATATTAAAATTTAATAATTAAATAATTTAATCATTAAATGATAAATTCAGTTCAATCTTATTATTTCTGTACAAACAAGTGACAAATCTAGGTACAGCTGTTTCCACATCATTGAATAACAGATTTTTTCCAAAAATTAAAAATACAGTTTTACATCCAATGATGTTTCATCAGACGGACATATCTTGTTAATTATTTAGTGAAAATTACAGGAAAATATTTTCATAATTTTAAACACTCTTTTAAAAAACGCTTTTTAAAGACTGAGCTTCAGAATAAATAAACAAACAGAAATTTCGTAGTCATAAATTCAAATTTATTAGTTTCTAGTTCTATAAGCGATTTTGTTACATAATATACACATTCTTATATAAATATTTATATATACACACATCCCCATACACACACACACACACACACACACACACACACACACACACACACACACACACACACACATATATATATATATATATATATACACATGCATATATACGTACATATACCTATACATATACATACATACATCTATGCATCTGCTTACTCATATACACATATACACAAGTTTACATATTTATCTCCACATATACTCTAATCAAACTTACATACACAATTCCAGACTTACTATTTCTCCGATTATACTATAAGGAAAATACAGGGAAGATAACTATTTTTTTATTTATAGGGACAAAAGGAGTGGGTAGCTGTTTGTGGCTGTATTCCATTGTGACCTGGGTACTGTGGTTAATGCTGTTGATTAAGTTTTTAAATTCTGAGAGTTGCTCATGATCATGTGACCACAGTCTAGTGTGTTCGTGTATTTGGACTTCCAAGTATGCCATGACAAGGTTAGAAAAAGTAGGGGCTACTCTCGTTCCCATTCCCGTGCCCGATGTTCTCGTTGAAGTTGAAGAAGTTGTTCTGTAGGATGAATTTTATTACTTCAACGATGAATTCTTTTCCTATTCGGTTAGGAATGTCATTTGGGTATTTTTCTAGACAGTATTGTATAACTACTATTCTGTATTCGTCAGGAATCGAGGTGTAGAGGTTTATTACATCAAAGGAAGACAGAAGGGAGTCCTTGCCGGCTTTGTTCGGGAGATGGTTTAAAAAGTCCAGATCATCCCTTATAAAACCTGGAATATGTTGGAGAATAAATTTAAGGAGCACCTCAAGAAAGTTACTGAGTCTGTGTGTCTCACATGAGGGACGGCTGATGATTGTTTTCCACAGGGAAGTCAACCAGGTAGAACGACAAACTTGACGACCAGAAAAATAAGACGTCAACAGTACTTTAATGAGTCAAAAATCAGATCCGTTCACGGAAAAAAATTATAAATACACTGGATTCCAAAAAACGCCGTTACAAACGAAAATCCCTGCACGCGACGGACCAAAGCTCACAGAAACTGAAACAAAACCCCCTTTTTTACTATCTTCATTTCTCCCTTGTTTTATTCCCTCTTAACTTAGTATGACCGAAACTTTGGTGATCCACATTTCTTATCGATCACTTCTAACACTATTGAAATTTGTGCATTTAAACAAGATAATCCACATTTTTTTATATTATGGAATGTTATGAATATTGAAATCATATTTGATATTATTGAATTTTGCAAACATTGAATCATTTAAACATGTTTCTCTACTTTGTAATTTAAGATTTTTACCATTGATAAACAAAAAATATCGTTGAATCAAGTTTTGTATGTACGTAAATAAATATATTTAAAAACAATTCAGGTGCATTTTTAACAACAAATTCTTCTAAAACTTTTCCTGCCTGGAAATACACCCCTCTTTTCTTATATATGTATATATATATATATATGTGTGTGTGTGTGTGTGTATATATATATATATATATATATATATATATATATATATATATATATATATATATATATATTTGTATTACCTTTTATATTTCACTTGTTTCCGACATTAGAGAGCGACCATGCTGGGCTACAACCTTGAAGAATTTTAGTAGAACGGATTGCCCAGCACAACTTATTTTGTAAAGCTTGCTGTTTATTCTACAGTCGCTCTGGTGGAATCCTTAAGATACGAGAGAGGTCAACACACCAATACCGGTTGTAAATTAGTGATGACCACAAACATAAAGAGACCACCCGATGAGATACATCTACACCGCCGGATACTCTTGAATCAATCGTTGAGTGTCCCACATGTGAGGGATCAATGCTAGATGTGTTGAAACAATAGTCGTGATTAATAATA
>NC_142928.1:59728915-59763915 GCF_046866305.1 Octopus bimaculoides
ATATATATGAGTGTACATATAAGTATGTATGTATGTATGTATGTATGTATGTATGTATGTATGTATGTATGTATATATATACACGCATATACATAAGAGAGAGAGAGTGAGAGAGAGAGAGAGAGAGAGAGAGAGAGAGAGAGAGAGAGAGAGAGAGAGAGAGAGAGAGAGAGAGAGAGAGAGAGAGAGAGATAAAGCGTTAAGAAAGAAAATATTTGCTTTCACATGAAATTTGAATTATGGTTCCACAATTTAGGCAGACGTGTTTCTACTGTTTCTTGCCAATTTCGCATTAGAAAGGCGATGGATTGTCAGAAAAAAAAAAGCATTGAGAAATTATCTGTTTACTTACTGTTTTTTTACGTTTTAGCTTCAATTTTATTTTTCATCCATCCATGGTTGATGAGATAAATTACCGGTTAACAATTGTTGACATATTTTTATAATGCAGTCTTGATTAAAATAAAATCATAGCAGAAGTCGAGACTAGAGGGCTCTTCAAAATATCAGTGTAAAAGACAATTTCTGTTTGACTGAAAATATCTATACATAGGATTCTCTTAAGATATATCACTAAAAATTATGCATCAATTTTTAGCTATGAACATTTGACCTGGATATGAATTAGATCCACATTAAATTCCAGATTCACGTTGCCTATGATTGTTATAGATGAAAGAATCTTTATATGTACATATGAGATGTTTGTATTGAACTACTGGATTGTGAAAAATATTCTTGTTTAATATCAGCATCAAGTAGTGTCATGAAATGTTTTGATTTATGTCGTCTGGCCTTTGATTACGAAACGTCTAATTATTTTAACCTATATTTGTAGAGGTGAGTGTTTTAATGAAAGAAAACAGCCAACAAATCTTATTCTTTTTCATATCCTTTCTACTATAATCAAAAGGCCTGAAATTAGGAGGAAGGGGAGAGTCAATCAGATCGGCCCCAGCACTTGACTGGTACTTAATTCATCGACTCCGAAAGGATGAAAGGCAAAGTCAATCTCGGCGGAATTCGAACTCAGAACGTAAAAACGGACGAAATGACGCTAAGCATTTTTCCCGGAGTGCTAACCATCTCATCGAGTTATTCTTTTTCATATCAGAACTAGTGTTTAGTCGATTGTCCCAAGACTAGACAGGTCACATTCAGTGACCGACCTATTGTCATGCAAATGACATTTCACAAACATTAACCTTTGTGTTGCTTGAACGTATCAGTACAAGTATTCTTGTTATACATAATTACAAAGTTTATTGGTAAATTCAAAGTTAGCTTCATGATTTTATAATTTCTAGCCACTCAAAAAAAAAAAAAAAAAAATCAACAAAAAACAACAACATATTTTAATTATCATTAATCACAAATAAATACAAATTAGCCACACACAAGTTAAACTAAACTACAACTGAAAGACTATTCAGATTAACGAATGCGAATGATTGGACAGTCATGGGATTATTCTCCACGTATTTTTCTACTGTGGAGGGCTAGCTGGTCGAGCTAACAGCATTTTGGGATATGTTCGTCACATAGTCTATAGTCAATATACGTTTCTCACAATGCTCTTAATAGATGAATGAGTAGTGAGAAAAACTACTATTATTTTGAGAATATTTCATTAACTTCACTGTTTCATTAATTAACAGTGTTGAGTTCATTTCGTACATTAGGGTTGAAATATACACGATGGCGGCCTTATCTATTCAAACGCTCGTCCTCTCCTAGTGACGATGAGGTGAATAAAACTACTTGTAGCAACGTTGGCAAGATTTATCCTGTAAATGTTTTGTAAGGTTCTAATCGACACATTACAGCAAGCAAAATTAGTCATAAAGAGACAGATGCAGACTATTGATTAAGGTCTCTAATTGTGGAACAGTATCAGTCTCTCTGTATCACGTTTTGGTTTTCGGTATCAGCATTTACAACTCAAATTGCGCACCAAATAAGCATACGAAATTTACAACTCAGTTTTGCTGTATGCAGGCATGTATGTATGTATGTATGTATGTATGTATGTATGTATGTATGTATATCGTTATTCAGTTTATTTCAAGATTTCTTGCCAATAGAGAAAGAACCGGTTTCTAACCTAGATTCAAGGCTCCTTCATTGGAATTTCAACATCCACAGCAGGGTATTTTTGTATGTATCTCTGTATGTATGTGCAGATTTGTATGTTTCATGGATGTATTCTCATGCATATAGTTGCATATCTAGACATGCTCATATACATTTACATGATAAACTTCTGGAAAGTTTTACAGATTTTTACAGTTCCAGTGATGGATTGGATCCGTACTCTTCGAATCAACGTTCTCCTTTCTGGTCCTGAGAAGCCCAATTTCTCAAGATTGGTATTTAGGCAGTGTGTTACACATCCCAGGGCACCTGTAATTACAGGTATAAACCTTAACTTGTAATCTTGATAGAGTGACTGCAGATTTCTCAATAGTTCAGCATAGGTGTTCTCTTTTTCAATGTTTACCTGTTGAGCTGCTGTTTTCGTTCTGTTCCTCGATTGTGTTTTGGTTGATGTTGTGTCCAGTCATGTTGTTTGTAGTAACTCTCTGCATGCTAAATTCAAGTTTCAGTCGAAAATCGCTACGATCACGAATAAAAGGCCCCCCTCAGTTAATTCATCTGAAGATTAACCAGTTATCTAACAATTTATATATATATATATATATATATATATATATATATATATATATATATATCATAAAAAGAGGTTTCAAAGAAAAAAGACTGCACGTGGTATAAATAGGAGTAAAGTAAAAAGAGAAACAGAAAGTGCATACTAGGTATAAAAGTAATGACTTTTTAAAAATAAAAACAAAGATATATATATATATACAAAGAAAGGACGTGATGTGGAATTAAGAAGTATAAAAATCATTATTATGAGTCAATATAGAAAGTCATGCCCGTTTCGTCATCGCTGTTCACTGACTTTGAATCAACAGCCTTGATTCAATGACAGTGAACAGCGATGACGGAACCGGTATGACTTTCTATATTGACTCATAATAATAATTTTTATAAGTCTTAATTCCACCTCAAATCACACCTATTGTTCATATTCTTGTTTTCTTTCTACTTATCCCCCCCCCATACATATATATGATCCGAAATGTACAGTATTATATATCCATCGCTGCTGATCTTACCAATCGGTTTCATGCTAGAATTACAATGGAGTATTAGGTAACTATATGATTATATAAACTCACGCTCATCAGAGGTAGCCGATATGGAATTAAAAATGGCGACTGCTCTCTATTGTTGGAGGGGAAATGACATCCGGTTTGCGGTTGCTGTGAAAGGATGAGGAAACAAACCGAATAGGTGATTAAGTTAAGAGTTTTGTTCCTTGATGCCGTGACATCACCAGCGGGTTGGTTATGCTATAAGTAGGTAAGAGCCATCATGAAGTGTTTGTGGGAATTGTGCGCATCTTTTGCGCTGGTGTTCTCGTGGAAACGGGATATGTGTAGTGGTACTCTATTTATAACTTTTTCAGGGGGTGTAGGCATCCATTACTGTGTTCGCTAGTGTTTTATTTCTGTATTGGTGAAGGCCGTGTGGGCTTTATGTGTGCATGCACTGTGTGTATGGGTACAATGTGTATAGGGTTACAATATGTGTGTAGGAGTTTGTATTGTAGGTGCTGGGAAACGGTCTATTTGGTAGGTGTCCGCTGTGTTGGGGTGTGTGTATTTGTATGTAGGTGCGTTGGTGAATGCTCTGGTCAAACTCTTTGCCAGACTCCAGAGTATTGGTAGAGGGTCGAATTTGGGGGATTGGTAATTGTAGTCATGATGGGGCATGCAGGTATGGTAGGGTGTACTTCCTTTCATGTGGGCAAGAATCAAACATTTCAATTCTGCCATTCAGGTAAAATCGTTCTTTTCCCAGCCAAACATAGCCTGCGCTTCCTGCTGCTATTGAAGTACAGTTTACTTTTCCCCAGGATCTTCCACTTGATGTTGTAGTAGGTAGCACTTTCTTTCAAAGACCAAACGTGCTTAGCCGAGTTTGTGGCGTTGTGTCTCTCCGGGATGTTAAAGGAGGACTTGTGGTTGTTAAATCGGGTTTTGAAGGTTTCTTCAGGCGCTTCATACTTTCTCATCGGCTATTATGTTAATATACACTATTGCCATAATAGCCAATGAGAATGCATCATAGGACTTAGCTCCGGCATTTGGAACTCCGAGTTCTATTACGACAACTTACTGAGTGTCCCAAACAATACATATACTTATCAATATGTGTGTATATATATATATATATATATATATATATATATATATATATATATATATATATATATATATATATATATATATATATATATATATATATATATATACAAGAATATACAGAATTGTTAATTATTAATTCTATTATTAATTGACGATTCTCTGCCCTTATTCTTGTATATTTTATATTTGATATCCCTAAGTTAGATGGCTAAACCGTAATCCCTTCCACACGGGACTTTTTTTCATACGGGACTATTTGTGACGCACATGGAATAGATTTCTTTGAGGTGAGGTGCCTGAACTCGCTAGCCGATGAATTCGTAAGTGCCTTTCTTATCGTTGATTTCTGGTGTCGCATGGCCAAGAATTACCGTGAATTTTTTTAGAGACACTTTCAAATTTATCAGAATATTGAGGCTGAAGATTGGAATAGTGAAATTTCCATTCACTTAACCATGAAACGATTCGTATCCAATTAACTAAAGGCTTGGTTTGTTTACGCTTTTCCCTCCGGTTTTTTGTTCTATGTGTGCCATAAATATCGCCATCCACTTTAGAGAAAAATTTGTAGTTTGGAATCAGTAGTTCTTTGACTGCTATTTCTAAATTTTCAGTATGTTGGAGAAGCAACTCAATTGCTAATCCCTGTATATTTATAATGATATATATATATGTATATATATATGGAGGCACGTGGCTTAGTGGTTATGGAGTTGCATTCAAGATCGTACGATTGTGTTTTCATTCCTGCAGCGATCGATGCTATATGTTATTGAGCAAAACACCCCTCTTCACGTTCACCAATCCAGTGAGCTGGAAAAAAAATGAATATTCCTGCAAACGACTGTATGAGAGTATGGCTCGGGAAGGAACTTTTATCCTTATACATACATACATACATACATACATACACACACATATATATATATATATATATATATATATATATATATATATATATATATATATATAAATTTAAAGAATGGAGTAAACGCATGTTATAATTGCATACTTTTATTCCGACATATGCTTCGAAGAATTACAATTTATGCGATCCATAGGAATCGGCGATGTTAAAAATGTAAACTTCTCCTCAGGGAAATGTATGGGAACCAGCTTTTTTTCTCTTCCTTTCTTGTCCAACGTACTATCTGGTAGTGTCCTAATCTCCAACGGCTTTTTCAAATGAATTACGTTATAACCTTATCCAACTATAGTTCTCATACTCGGTTATAACGTCTTACGTTTAAGCTGGTTCCCATACATTTCCCCGAGGAGAAGTTTACATTTTTAACATCGCCGATTCCTATGGATCGCATAAATTGTAATTCTTCCAAACATATGTCGGAATAAAAGTATGCAGTTATAACATGCGTTTACTCCATTCTTTAAATTTATATATACTCAAATACCCAAAATATCAAGGAGTTTCTGCCTCACAAACAGGAGTTACACCACAGTTATTTTGTGATCTTTACTACCTGGTATCTATTAACCCATTTATTTCATCCGAATTACTCTTAATTAGGAGAAAATAAATACATATAATTAAATATATATATATATATATATATATATATATATATATATATATATATATCTGTATCTATCTATCTATCTATCTATCTATCTATCTATCTATCTATCTCCTTTCCTCACGTAACCATCTTTCTTTTCTTGCACGGACGTCCAAAAGACTGCACCGTTTTTTCTCTCTCTTCTATCTTTTTTCTTTTCAAAGAAAATATTTCTCCCAGCGTTCACTACTTTCCCCAGCGTTCACTACTTTCCCCATGTTTGTTTTCGTTCAGTTTCCTTGTATATCTCCACTGTCCTGTTTTTTCCCCTAACCTTGACCCTCCATAAATCCTAAATTTTATTTTAGAATTTATGGGATCAACTGTCTTTGAAGACACGTATTGTCGTTGAATGCTCTGGATGCGATGTAATCGACAATATTTCTCCCACCAAATTTCTGGCCTTTTTCCTTCCTGCTTACTTCCCACGAGGCCAGGTAGTTCAAACTTCTCTTGCCAGGTTTTTGTATTCATTGAGATTGATCGGAGTGTACCAATGACAATAATTATCGCAGTGATTCTTGATGCTCTATGCCTATGTTCCATCTGAGGTCTTGATACCGTCCGGCTTTCTCATTCTTCGACTTCAAGGTTTTGTTAGCTGTAGGTGCCGCTATTTCTGTGAATATTCACTATTTGATCTCTCCGTAGAAAAGAGATAACTGGTCAATTATGTTGCAGCTTCTTCTCAGTGCAGATTGTCATATCCCACGTGAATTTTACTTGTCGATAAACTCTATCCAGCACTTCCTGCCCATCTTCCAGTGTACCCGCTGTTCACATGGTATCTGCTGTGCATCCTTGTTATGGCACTTTTTACACTCCTGGTTCAGTTTTGAACAATTACTAACTACATCTCTGAACGTTTTAGATGAGTTTCTACACAATCTAGGCAAAATTGTTTCTGCTATCGTATCAATGCTGTACTTGAATGCTTTAGTTCGTAAAGCTTATTCTTGAGCAACAACAATAATAAGTTTTCGTTATAGTCGTTGCTGTTCCATATCTCAGGCAGGGAGCTCAAGAAACAGCGCTATTTGCTTATGTTTTATCTCTTGTTCTACATAGTTCAGTTACTGGACTGCTACCATGGTGGGGCATCTCCTTGGATGATTTAGTAGGACTAATCGTTCGGAACTATGTAGTTGGGAAGCAAGTTTCTTACCACACAACCATCCCTGAGCCTATGCCATGTATATATGTAAGTTCTGTGGTTTTAGCCACGCATTGCTGCACGTTTTTGAATGTTTCCAATTACATTTCCTGTTAGAGGTATTGTTTCTGCTTTAGTTAATTATATCTCATTATCCAGATAGTTGCTTTGGATAATTTAACCATTTCATCGAGTGATACATTATCGTCAGTTAGGCCTGATACGTCTATCAAGGGATATGTCGTTTCATGGTGATCCTTGACAACATTAACTGATGGATCAGTGAATACCACATAGTGTGGTGAGTAGAGGAAATGCAGCATTCTTGACAGCACGCTACGTATAAGCTTAGATACTGTGATTAATAATAACGATAGCAATGAGGATTATATAAAATCAGCTGCTGTCTAACTCTCTAAAGAGATAATGATTGTAGTAAATATAATCGTTTTGTAATCAAATGTAAAGAAAACGTTTTGAGTTTCATATTTCCAGCACTCAAAAAGAATATATTTGTCGGTGATGTAATATCAACAAAACTGGGATTATTTTATGGGATTAATTAATGTTTTCTTTACGAAATGTTACTATGGATTCCATACATCATTGAACAAATATTTGAGAGTAGTTGCTATCCAATATAATTATGATTAAACATATGTAACGGGAACACCGACACGCATTTGCTCATATCGAAGATTAGGAACCTAGTGTTGTAGCAACGCGCAAAGAAAAGCTTTTTACTGTAACCATTACATATACTAATGAGTAATTCTAAAAGCTATGATATTATTCATGTCTGGAAAAAGCAGGCAATAAAAAAAGTAAAAAAAGAAAAACTCTTTCCACTACTCCTGCATAGCAAGAGTATTTCTCAACTTTATCCAAGGCAGGTTACTTTGGCAGTGGGGCACTAATACATACATAGATACGTACACACTTACTTACATACAAACACACATACATACAAACACACATACATGCATACGTGCAAACATACATAAGTACCTATATGCATACATACATACATACATAAGTACAATTATATTAATTATGAAGGAAACCAGAGTAAGCGATATCCACAAACTATGAATCCACAAACATTTTCAACTACACAAGAATGAAGAACAACACAGAATAACAAGACTGAGATATAAGAAATTCACAATGGAGCATAATATATGTGTACTTCCTTCATCAGCTACCCAAGCGAATATCACAATGATTTCGACACGTGGGCCGTAACATTCAATCCGGCAATGTCAACAGCGTTAAAAAATACAAACATTGCCTTGGAATCTACCAACTTGTTACTGTAAATAACGACATAAGACTAAACAAATAATGATAATTTATCGCTATAAAATAGTACAACAAAATCTAACTCGTCGTAAAATCGATATTCAGACAATACAACGAACATAAAAGTTAGATATTTTGTTTTTCGACTAATTTCACATCATGAACATGATATCACACCCAGATTAGTGGAACAGGACATCCCATAATCGACGTTCTCGAACTAAGTAGGAGGAAAATCACAAGCTCAACTCAGTATCTATGAAACAAGTTCAATACTATAGAATATATTAAATTAACTTCATATATATATATATATATATATATATATATATATATATATATATATATATATATATATATATATATATATATATATATATATATATATATATATATATACATACATATACATATATATATATATATATATATATATATATATATATATATATATATATACATATATATTTTTAGGGAAAAGAACGAAGGGTCAGGAACTCATCGATGAAAATCCACTGTCACATATAAATTGATTTTAATTGAGTTTTTACCTGTAATTTTGGATTTTATCCCTAATATTATTATATATGTATATACATATACATATACATACATACATACATACATACATACATACATATATATCCATGTGTGGGTACGTATGTGTGTATATATATTCACACATATACTTTCTTTCTTTTCCTACTAACCTACCGCACATGTGTATAGCAACTTGAATTCATTCCACCTCAACTTTTACTATCAAAACCAATACCCACTTACATATCTTCCCATGCTTTCCTTCTCTCTACCTTTTCTGTACCCATCTCTTCATACAGCTCTATCACACCGTCCCTACTTAGATATCTCACACTCTTTTATTCCTTACCCTCTCATCTTTTCCTCTCTCTCCCCTAACCTCTCCCTTCCTCCTATCACTATATTCTGACCACTAGCTAACAGCCTCTTACCTCTCCCTTCCTCCTATCACTTTATTCTGGCCATCAGCTAACACACCCTCTCTCTTTTCGTTCCCTCTCTCTTCATTTCTTTTTGTCTCCCTCCCGTTTGCTTCTCTTCTTACTCCCATTCTCTCTTCCTGTTTTTGATTTGACCTATCTCCTCTTTCTAATCATACACATCTCTCCCCTCCCTCTATCCATCCATTAACACTACCAACACATTTTAATTCACCCCCCCCCCCCCAAAAAAAACCCTCGATCGACCATCACTGTTTACAAGGTTCTATGCTTGGAATGACCAAATATAACCACCATTGGAACTCACACATCAAGTACAAGAAAATTTGTTCACCCAAAAAATTTTTCACTACTTATATACACCATTCTACTTTAATAATGGAACTACAAATACAATATCCTTATGTATCTCACTTCAATATTCATTCTCTTACTTGCCTCTGTATTTCATATCTTCTCTGCAATAATTAATACTCAAACATTTTCTCGCACCGTCTCTGATGAAAGGATATATAAAATATTTATGTGCTTACTCTGGTATATATATACATATGAAAATGAATGTGTATATATATACATTGAAAATGAATGTGTCCTGTTAAAGGAAGTTTTGTATTTAATATGGAATTTGACTTAAAGTCTATTTTGGACTTCGCAGAGATGGAAAAGGCGAAAGAAAGCGAAAAAGAAAGTGTGAAACAAGTTCAGAAGGAAAGAACCAGTTTTCCAGCTGCCGTTGGCGGCTATATGGTGACTTTGAGCGTGTCTATGGCGGAATTATTTAAATATCGGAATATGATTAAGAAAACAGGGAATGATACGAAGTTGCTCCCTCCCCAAGATATACTACAAAATATAGCTGCCAAGACTGTGGTCTATAAGATGTACATTCTTAAGGAAAATTGAGAAGAACATGCAACCCATCCGGAATAAAATATAATACGTCCGATGCAGTATAAGACGCGCTACAGTGGAGATACAATTCGCTGACAAGAGTACAGCAAAAGATCTGTCGATATTAACAGTGAGATATGACGAAATAATTCTCTTGCCAACTTATCTAGGCAAGGGAACGGCGAAAATTAAACTGGAGGAGATTCCAGCTGGTTTGGACGTGCTATGGATTGCGGCAGCCGTAACATACGACATGGAAGAAAAAATGTCAATACTACAAATACAGAAAAAAGAGGCCGAAAATTGGAAAGGCGAGTAACTTGAAATGGTGGTCCAAGCCAGCCCCGAAACCCTCGAAGGACTTCCCGATAGGGTGTTTATAGGAGAAGGGCTGAGCGTAAGAGTGAGCGTTGAGGGACGTAGGCCGCGCTGTTTTAAGTGCGGGGAAAAAGACCACGTCCGCTCAGAATATAAAGAGAAAAAGCGCGAATCCCCCTTCTCAACAAAAATGTAAAGACAGAAAAAAAAAGGAAAACAACCAAAGCAAGCAGATATGCCCAAGGAAAGCGAACCAACAAGGCAAAAAACGCCAACCACAGGTGAAGAAATAGTATTTATATTAGTGAAGTCTCAAACAAGAAAAGGAGGCCTCAGTTCCAGACTCCTCTCCCTGACCCCAAAACACCTAAAACAACCGCAGATATACAAGAAAAAACTCCCCACACCACCCCTATTATAACCCATCTCCAAACCCCACCCCGAAGTACAATACAAAATCGTATCATTTAAGAACAGCAACAAAGCTTTCTCATGAATTAAACGTGCACATCATAAAGCACAAGTGTACAAAGCGAGCCAAGACTTGCTACCTCACAATGTGAGGGGGACCATATCAGCAATTTTAGGCCCATAACTCTACTTAATGTAGAGTTAAAGATTTTGGCCAAAGTGTGAGCTAAGAGGTTGGCGCATGTCGCAGAGAGACTTGTTGGCGGGGGTGGGGGTGGTCGAAGACATGCGTCATGCCAGGCAAGTCGATCCAGGACAATCTCTATCTCATGCGCTACACCTTAGACAGGGTGGGTAAGTTATCTGGTAAAGGTGAGGCATTGGTCCATTTAGACCAGATTAAATCTTTCGATAGGGTAGACCACCAGTACCTGGCAGCAGTCCTTGAGGCAGCTGGGCTGGGCCCGAACTTCCGTGGCAGGATCATTGTCATTTATGGCGGCATCAAATTTACAGTTCAGATAAACGGTTACCTGTCGGTGCCGTTTAAGATCGATCGCTCTGTTCGTCAGGTCTTCCCCCTGTCTCCGCTTCTGTATGTATGGCTGTTTGAGCTATTGCTGCTGAGGTTGGAGAACTTGGGAGGTATCCTCAATGAATTGGGATGTGGTAAATCTGTTTCTGCATCCGCAGTGGCGTCACCATCACCGTAACTGATGAAACTCAGCTATGTTGTGTAGAGGAGGCAATCAAAGTTAACGAGACGGTAACAGGGGTAAAAATTAACAAGGACAAGTCCATCGGCTTGCGGCTCGGTACTTGGAGTGGCAAGACGATACCGTCCAATGTCGTGGGATATTGGACAGAAGGTCCTGTTAAGTTGCTTAGAGTCTGGTTTGGACTGGATTCCCAGACAGAGAAGAATTGGAGTCAGGTGGCAGACAGGATGGATGCTCTAATCCGGACCTAGTGTGGATGGGTGCTATCCCTGAAAGGGAAGGTGGAGGTGGTGCAGGCGTATTTTGCATCTGTTATCACCTACTGTCTGACCGTTGTCCCTTACTCTGATTCGTGGCTAAACAGGTTGGAACGCCTCTTCCGTTTTTTGTGGAAGGGAGGAAAACGCCCGTGTTCAGTGTCCGGAGATTTCGGGCTTCATGGTTTACGTGGAACACGTGCTGTTACATTTAGGAAGAGAAAAGCTATCAGCTGAGTGTATTATTAAGATTGTACCGCCACCCGGAATGTCAAAGGAAGGTGAGGCATGTTTGTTATGCAAAGTTGCAGTTTTTAAAGAGTGCATATGGAAAACGAAGATGAAAGGAGTCGCGATGAGAACCTTCATCTCTGGCCCTAGTTTGCTGTACTATTTCAGATATCATCTAAAGAGCTGGAGCAAGGACGCTTGCTGCGAAGCGTATATGGGAAAAGATGTAAGGATGTGGTGAAGAAGTTGGGTATGAATGATCCCGCTTAAATCCAAAATGTGTAATAATTCATTGTAATTAACACTCATAACAAATATATATCATTCTATATTTTTAACTGCATAAACTAAACGAACTCATGAACATTATATGTTTGTAACGCCCTGTGCTGTTCCCTCTATATTAGATCATTTGATCATAATAAAGACTTTATCACTAGCTGGTGATTAACAAACACTGAGGACGGGTAGCCACCCAGAAACTCGAGTGCGTGTGTATCACGTAAGGCTAGAGGTGGGAGCGATGACTTCCCCTCGCAAATACTAATCGGACGCATAATGTGTGTCGTTATCCAGCTGAAGAAGACGTCTTCTTGGGGCTATAGACATCAGCAGCACTGTCCTGTATGGGACGTCACACTTAGTTGGTAAATATATGTTACGGTATATATACATATATATATATATATATATACACACACACACATGCACAAAAGGCTTCTTTAAGTTTCCGTCTACCAAATCCACTCACAAGGTACCACGCTGTAGGACTGAGCCCGGAACCATGTGGTTGAGAAGCAAACTTCTTACTACGCAACCACAATTCATAACACCTTTTAACTACAAGCCATTACTTGGGAACAACTCAAAGTGGCGTTAATTATAGAATAAATAAATATGTATGAAGTTTATATCAATAGATACACGTACAAACTATAATCATTGGATACTTCTAAAACAAAAATACTATCGAAATAATACTATATATAACGAAACCCCACGGGTTGCAAAGGAATTAACAAATAAAGATACATCTTAATTCTACGGTGCCAAAAAGTAAAAGATTTATATCTGTCAACACGCAGAATTTAATCCTAATTACCTAACGGAAGTGACGTTGTGCTCTATAGCGAATGAAAACTACTCAGCAGAATTAACGGGATCTTTCTGATTTGGCGGACACCATTATTTCTTTAGTTTTTTTTTAGTGTTTTCTGCAGAAACACTTTAAAACTTCTTATACTTGTAAATTTTGTCTTATAGAACAGAGAAAAATTTATATATTCGAAGTTATTTCATGTTAAAAGTTGTCGTATTTCGGTAATTTCAACCAATCACTGACGTCTATTAAGGTGAAAACAATTACTGCTGTGGTTTGTCAACAACACGTTGTGGCGGTGTAATGGGATCTTTTCTCTTGAATAAAATTAGTGCCGTTGTTTGTCAAAAACAACTATCGGCGGTACTGTTATTTATGACATCGTTCGTGCATTTGTACTGGTTTTAGCTTTAGGGTTTTAGGGTTAGGGCTCGGGTTTTAGAGTTAGGATTAGGGTTAGGGTTTTAGGGTTAGGGTTAGGATTAGGGTTATGAGTACTTTTTCCAAATTTGGCGAAAAATTTGTGGCGGTGTATTAAACAGACTTTCCCAATTCCTCCATCTACGCAGGCTCTGCAGCGACGACCATGACTTTGAGACTCAGTCTCAACTCATGACTCGCCACTTCCTCCTACGTGATATCCCCTCACCACTATCCACACCGCCCTTGCTAGAGCACGTTCCGTGGACCGTGCATCTGCTCTCTGCCAGCGCACCCGCCCCGCCGTCTCCCGTCTCCCGTTTCCCCTCACCTACCACCCCAGTGCCCTACCTCTCCAATGCACCACTCTCCGAACCTTCTGGCAACTCCAGTCCAACCCCTCCACTTCGCATATCTTCCCTAACCGACTCCTCCCCTCCTTCAAACGAGCCCACAACCTATGAGACCTCCTGGTCCACAGATTCTTCCCTTACCCAACTTCACAACTCGGCTCGTTCCTCTTCTCCCGTCCACACTGCCGCACTTGACCTTACCTCTCCAAAACCACACTCTTCACCGGCCCCCATCATCGACCCTATCATATCACCGACTCCTTCACCTGTACTTCTACCAATGTCATCTACTACATCTCATGCCCTCTCTGCCTTTCTCTATACACTGGGCAAACGGGATGCCGCTTGGCTAACCGGTTCGCGGAACACATCCGAGACATCTGACTCAGCAATAACACCCCGGTCTTGCACCATTTCCACTCTACCGGTCACTCTTTGCAACATTTATCTGTGTTCGGATTGTCCTTGCACAGGGGCCATCTGGACTTACGTCTTCGCCGTGAAAAGGGTTTAATCTTCTCTCTTTGCTCCTTTGTGCCACATGGCCTCAACTCTCCTCGCCTCTTCCTCTAACCCTCCTCTCTTTTCATCTAACCCTCCTCCCCTCTTCATCTAACCCTCCTCTCCTCTTCATCTAACCTCCTCCCCTCTTAATCTAACCCTCCTCCCTTCTTCTTCTAACTCTCTTCCCCTCTTCATATAACCCTCCTCCCCTCTCATCTTTTCCTCTCACACCTACTTCCTCCTACCCACCTCACCTCTCTTGCTCCGATTCCTACTTTTCTCTTCGCTCCTAATCTCTTTCTCTCTTCTTTTCACTCCTACCCACCTTCTCCCTTCCCCCACCTCCCTTCATCGTCACCCATCCCTGGTAACCTCATCCCTACACAATCCAACCCCACCTTCCCTATTCATCACATCCCTTACACCCACTTCCACATCCCCCACCACTACCCCCACCCTTAGCCTAACCCACACTCCACCCTTTCTTTCCCCACTCACGCCCCCCACATCCCAACACCACCAACCACATACTACCACACACCATCACACTATACACCACCATACCACACAACATCGCATCACATCACACCACCACCCACACACTAGCACTGATTACTTCCCATCCCCAAACCACCATCCACAGCCCTACAAAAGCACACGCGCAGACGTCAAGGTCACCAGACCTCTTCCACACGCACATACATACTCTCTTATACACACGCACGCGCACCTTCATTTTGAGATCACCTCTACATTATTATCTCCCCTTCTTCCTAGCTCTCCTGTGTGACCCCTATGTTCGGCGTTCGCCATGGATAGATCGCTAACCACTACACACTCTTTATTTTCTCTCTTTGTTTCTTTCTGTGTTCCTTTCTCTGGAAGATCGTAGACTCGAAATGTTAAAGACTTTTTCACTTCCCGAACGTTAAACTAATACATCTGTTTGTTGTCTACATCACCTGTTTTCGTCTTTTGTTTTTTTTTGTGAATTCTCCCTATATATCTATCTATCTATCTATCTATCTATCTATCTATCTATCTATCTATCTATATATATATATATATATATATATATATATATATATATATATATATATATATATATATATAATTACATTAATCAAAGGACACACTAAAGTGTCTACCCGATAGAAATTAGAGTTAAAACGCTTATTTGGACCACCAAAAGATATTTACACTAAGAATAACAGATTCAGCACTATACGAACGAGCGAACCGAAAAACCTCTCACATATCCATATAGCATATAGCCATATATTTAATGGAAGAGGTTGACAGGTTTCTTGTTTGATCTTACCCTCTTCAGCACATCTTAACCCTTTGAAACATCTTCCCAGTCCGCCATGTTGAAATCTGTTGGCGTCCTTAATTACTTAGCGTCTGAATATTTTTGCTGCTATATATATATCATTTAAAGAAGAGGAAAACAAAATAAAGACTAGAGAAGCTTACTACTTCATTGAAATTAGTTTAATACTTAAGCGAAGTAAGCAAAAATAGAAATAATCGTGTCTTACAGCTGTCTCTTGTCTCGTGTTACAGCTGTTTCGTGTCTTACAGCTGTTTCGTGTCTTACAGCTGGTGTATCCCAGGTAATGAATCAATGTGTTGGTCCACATTTCCATATGCTGGGTATTCCGTCATCAGAGTCAAAATATAAAGCGTATAGGTAACAGACTATATAGGCAGGTAACTTTTATGTGGAGATATAGAGAGAATTTGACGTAGAGAAATGCTTAGCGTTGTATGAAGTTCGAAGTTCGTTATGGCTCATACTTCATCATGTTCCGGAGGGTATGGAGGACCATTCATAATCTGGTTAAGGTGTGTTTTCGTTCGTATATTCCTAGGTATACGTAAGGCTATATTAATCTATAAAGATTATTCTTAATTAGTAATCCTTAATTTTTAAAATTCCCCTCTTTTAGCTCCCATTAGTGGTTGGTAAACTACAACAGCATATTTCCTTCCGAATAGCCAAGACCGATTCTTATCTATTTGACTTTGTTCTCCTATTTTATTACTCTTACCTATTTCCTGGTAGATAACCTACTTCCATAATGTCATTTGCTCTATTTCTTGACTTTATCAATCCCTATAAATTTTCACTCCTATTCTACCTTGTCGAATGGCAATGCCAACTTGCTACTCATTCCAAAAACTACCAATGTCTCTTAACAGAATCTATTATCTATTCATTCTATCTCATTTATAAACCTACCCCTTCACTCAGCTCTACATATCTATTATGACACCTTTGTATATCTAAACTGTCTTTCTCACACATAAATTTTTGCTGATTCTTCTCCCATTATCCGCGTGAATATGGAACTGCTAGAACTACGTTTCTCTTCTCTCAACTGGATACATTACCCAATATTCATTCTGAACTATGTATATACGTGAGGAAGCACACCTTCATGGGGATATGCATAAGCCGCCATACACTTCTGAACATGATGAACTATTAGCTACAACGAACCTTGAACTTCATACATTGCTAGGGATTTCTCTACGTCAAATACTCTTTACATCTCCACATAAATGTTTCCTGTTTGTATATTATCTAACATATACGCCTTATATTTTGACTCTGACGACCCAGTATATAGAAATTCGGATAAACACATTGATCCATTACCTGGAATAAATCAGAAAGAGCTGTAACACACTATTATTTCTATTTTTGCTTACTTAGCTTCAGCATTAACCTAATTTCAATGAACTGATAAGCTTGTCCTGCTTTGATTTTGTTTTCCTCTTCTTTCAATTATACCTTCTGACTCGAAGGTAGGCTGGGAATCGTCGGTTTTCTCTCTACTGGACTGTAGCTAACACAGCCCCAGTCCCCGTTGTGAATTTGGATCCTAATAGCTTATCAATTCCAGCACCCACACTGCATATCTATTACTTTAGGTTACTAGTGACCTAAACTCTTCTTCTTCTTCTTCTTCGTCTTCTTCTTCTTCTTCGTCTTCTTCTTCTTCTTCTTCTTCTTCTTCTTCTTCTTCTTCTTCTTCTTCTTCTTCTCCTCCTCCTCCTCCTCCTCCTCCTCCTTCTTCTTCTTCTTCTTCTTCTTCTTCTTCTTCTTCTTCTTCTTCTTCTTCTTCTTCTTCTCTCTCTGTCTCTCTTTCACTTTCTCTATTATATGTATATAAATATATATTCGCCACGTTAGATCGCTGACCACTACATTCATATTTTTTTCTCCTTGTTTCTATCCTTGTTTCTTTCTGTGTTCCTTTCAGTTGAAGAGCGTAGGCTCGAAACGTCAAAGACTTTCTCTATTCCCGAGCGTTATACTGATACATCCATTTGTTGTTTACACCACCTGTCTTCGGCTGTTGTTTTTTCGTAAATTCTCCCATATATATATGTATATATATATATATATATATATATATATATATATATATATATATATATATATATATATATATATATATATATATATATATATATATATGTATATATATATATATATATGTGTGTGTGTGTACATATATATATGTATATAAATATGTATATATATGTATATATATATATATATATATATATATATATATATATATATATATATATATATATATATAAATATATATATATATATATATATATATATATATATATATATATGTATATATATATATATATATATATATATATATATATATATATATATATATATATATATATATATATATATATATGTATATATACAAATATCATCACGAGTGGTAAACGAATTATCAGCCGAACAGGCAAATTAATAAAATATACATAAAATATTAGATATGTACATATATACACAAGGGCACCACATGAGTACCTATATCGCTAAACAATATAAGTAAAAAATGCTTCTATACCATCGAATAGTCACAAGTCTATGGCATGGAGGCATGGTGAGGGAGAATATTAGTAATAATTTAGCTGGTAGACTTTCGCTGATGAGAAATCTGGCACCTATTTGGGGCTAAATTTCGAAACCGATACCACGTTAACCAGCATTTACTTGTTCTGACCTACTAGAGGTAAGGCATCATTATTGTTCACTGATATTTTTTCCTATCATGTCTGTAATAGATTTGTGACTATTCGATGGTATAGAAGCATTTTTTGACTTCTATTTTTTAGCGATGTAGGGACTCATGTGGTGCCCTTGTGTATATATGTACATATCTGATATTGTGTGTATATTCTCTCTCTCTCTATATATATATGTGTGTATGTGTGTGTGTGTATACGTATATACACAATTACATACAAACACATTCATGCAGCACAAATATAATATAACGTTGAAAATAAATATAACATATACATATATACACACACAAATATATATAAATATATATATAAATATATATATATATATACATATACTACGTACATACATACACAAATACATACATACTTACACATTTATGGAGCACAAATGAAGTGTAATGTTGAAAATATAACATACACATAGTTAAGGCGGTGCTCCAGCATGGCCGCAGTCAAATGATTGAAACAAGTAAAAGACTAAAATAATAAAGAGAAATTGTACGTATACAAATAAAGATGATTTTACTCATATGTATAAAGATGATTGAATGGTTATCCTATACATTCTGTCGAACTAAGGGATTAAAAGAACTTCTTCAAATATGCACACACACACACATACACACAAACACACGAACACACAGACACACATACACATACACAAACACGCACACAATCACACACACACACACACAAACACAAACACACACACATACACATGTACACAATTGAATGGAAAACTATGGCAGATTATTTCTTAGACGTCTTCACAAGAAAGGCATTGAATTCTGAGACATTCAAAAACCATAAGATTCCTGTTTAATAATCTTTATTGCAAATATACAGAACAATACAATGACAAACACATCTGTTTATATATATATAAATGGTAAACATCATTTAATATAAATATTAAGAATACAAGCATAGCTCGGTCAGCCAGAAAAAGAGCGAACTATATTTCAAATCAAATTGCGCGGAAGCACATACATAAGAGAGCGCAGCCATGGGAAAAATTCCATTGATTTTAAGTTGTACTTAACAAAGGTTAAATGAATTGCAAACAGAAATATATATATAAAACAAATAAACAAACAAAGACGACGTGAAATTTGAAATTCTAATTGAGGAGTTAATTTCGTTTTTTATTTCTCTCTAGACAATTAGGAAAAAACTGCGGTTAATTATGTATAATATATCATATCCCCTTATCAAAGCCACTATGTATTTTATTAATTCATACTCACTACTTGCTACTTTGTATGCCTGGTGGAACGGTGCTGGCCTTCTCGAAATAAGTTGATCGACTAGTTCTGAACTTATATATTATACATGTCTAAGTAAACTTAACTAAACAATTCTGATAAAAGTAAAAATGCTTCAGGAAGATACGCTTTCTCCTTTTTTTCTTTGTGATTGTGGTGGATTACATTCTTAATCCATGCCTTGACTCTATTCATGTCAAATGCCTTGCTTCAAAGAGAAATTCAAGACCTCAACAAAGCCTGTAACTCTCTACCGATGACACAGATGACCCTTTTCTCACAGCTCATCAACAGTATGATGTATAAAAACATGTTATCATCTCTTTAGAGTGCAGCAGTCAAAGTTGGCCTCTTTCCCAATGCCAAGCAAAGTGAATAAATGACCATTAATGAAGGTGAAATACACCTTCGAAATTGTTCTAACGCTGTCACACAAATTAAGGCGGTCAGTAACTTCAAGTACCTTGGTTTCTATGTTTCTGACTGTAAAAAAGACAAAACCAAATAGGAGTTTTATAAAGACTTTTACTTTCCTGACCATTGCTATCATGCTGAACTTCAGGCAGTCTGAGATGTTATATCTCAGAGACTTCAGCACATTAATGAAGAAAAAGATAATTGAAAAACATTGATATTACTAGCACATACAGACAACATGAAATTGAAGATATACCAGAGCTAATGAGAGAGATATTGTTGGTGTAGCATCTCGATTGCAACTCGATTGCAACCACTTGAAGAAGATGGAATATAATTAGTTGTTTCTATTTTCATTTGTTACTGCACAGTTCTGCCTATAACAAAACATTTATTAGTTATATCTACATACCGTGAGTGTCATTTAAACCGAGAGCATACACAGAAGTGTTATATCCCTTCCATGGAAGTGTTTCAGTTTCAACATGTTATCTCATAGTCAATCATTCACAAAAAAACAAATCAACAAGCAATCCAAAAGGTGTTATATTACAAATAAATTTACGTTTATCAAGTGAAACGAAAGTAAAAGCTGCGAAAAATCGGAAATCTTTAATATGTTAAATCTAGAGAGCAATCCCACGGTCGATCAGTCTTCTAGAAATAACCAGCAAATTCCCTTCAAAACAAACATTACTAAATGAGCGAAGAGAGGAATCATTGGATTTTACCCTGGATACATTTTCTGAAAATACATTGGAAGTATCATGGCTAGATCATTATGATTAGAGGCCTGTTTAACAAGAGCTTTTCCCGCGTTAAGTAGATAAGAAAAGAAAGTCGTACAATATTGAGATGCACACACCATAGTACTTCCTCTTTTAATAGATTATACCATTTTTATTCATGACTTTGATGCTACTTATACTAAAAATATCAAGATTGCAAGAGCTATTGAAGAAAGTGAAAGACTATTTGGGATTTATAATGTAAACCCTTCCTCAAAAGTATATGATAAAATAGATTTTAGGCTTTAAGATATCAAAGACATTAATGGAAATTAATTTCTCAGTTTAATACTCATATACGCCAAGGAATCGATTTGGAAATAATATTTGAGTTATTCAATCTGGGTTAGATTCTAACATAGCTGAGTTTTTTTAAAACAGTATATTAAGCAATTACACATCAATTGTCCAAAGTTAAACTCAAACAGTTCCTAAATATATTTTATTTATACTTGTACATTCTCATATACACACACCCCATATACACTCACATGCACATATTTAGGCACAACACAGACACACTCACACACAGACACACGTATGTATAGTGAGAAACATAGAAAGCATATCTTATATTTATAGAACATCATGGATACATATGTTTCAATCAGTAGATCCCATATCTTCAGGACGTCGACAACATATACAAATATTAATTTGTATATGTAAAATACGCATAGACGAAACGGTACCACAAACAAGAAATATCAATAACAGATGCATGTGCACACTGTCATCCAATCATTGCGACCATCTTTCTCAACGATAATATTCATTCATGTATACAAGGGCAGACATTAGGCTAAAGTATAACATCCTTAAAGTATATTGGACTTTATATATATATATATATATATATATATATATATATATATATATATATATATATATATAAATTTATATAAATAAGGATAAGATCGATATTTAAATACCGATTTTATCAGGTGGCCAGCATGAGAATAAAAACCATCAAAGGTAATAATTATTTAAAATTATAATATAGGGTATCTCATAGATACCACCACGCTGGAAATAACAGTCAAAACTTGACTCTAAAACCATATAGCACTAGGAGAGAAGACGAAGAGACAAAATAAACTAGCAATAATTACTGGATAATTCCGGATCCCGGATTTCTGGCTCTGCAGAAGAAATGCTCTGCCTTCATCAGTGGAATATACTCAGAAAAGTACATACATATATATATATATATATATATATATATATATATATATATATATACAACATACGATGGTCTGCAGGGAATTTCAATCCCAGAGCCTAAATCAGTGAGAGACCTGGGTATCGACATGAGCGATGATACCTCTTTCCAAGTGCATATTACCAGGATGGCAACAAAGTGCAAACGATTGGCTGGATGGATCCTGAGAACATTCAGAACCAGAGATAAGGAAACCATGATGATCCTCT
This sequence comes from Octopus bimaculoides, assembly GCF_046866305.1. Taxonomy (NCBI): domain Eukaryota; kingdom Metazoa; phylum Mollusca; class Cephalopoda; order Octopoda; family Octopodidae; genus Octopus; species Octopus bimaculoides. The sequence goes on from NC_142928.1 coordinate 59,751,386, forward strand.
GGAGGACATTCGTCCTCAGCCGCCTGGATTACTGCTCACAGCTGTGGTCACCCACCAGTGTGAAATTAACAGCAGACCTTGAAGCAATCCAGAGAAGATTCACAAAGAAGATTGTCTCTTTGCAACTGCTCAGCTACTGAGAAAGGCTGAAACAGCTAAGACTCTATTCCCTGCAGAGAAGGCGGGAGAGGTATGCAGTAATATACATCTGGAAGATCCTGGAAGGAATTGTACCAAATTTTGGCATTGAAAGCTACACAAATGCCAGAACGGGACGACACTGCATAGTGCCAAAGACCCCAGCAATGCCATCGCGCTTCAGGACCAGTTACTGCAACAGTTTGGGTTTCAGGGGCCCACAGCTTTTTAATATTCTCCCAAAGAGCCTGAGGAACCTGCACAAAGTAGATGTAGGGGTTTTTAAATCAAAGCTGGACCTCTTCCTGTCGAGAGTCCCAGATGAACCTACCTCGCGGGAGGAGGTGCAAATGAGGGTTGCTAAATCAAACTCCATTCTTCACCAAGTGCCACATATTGTAAGAGGCTCCCATGGCCGCAGCTCTAAGCTGAAACTATAAAAAAAAATATACGAACGTATGCATACAGATATACGCACGTATGCACACGACCCGTTTAAATTGCCCGCCTAAAAACTCCTTGTGCGATATGTTCAGAATACCACCGCAGTGAATATAATGACGAAATAAATATATAAATTTATATAAAAAAAGGATAAGATCTTATCCTTTTATATGAAAGAAGGTTTGAAAATGCAATTTTAAAGATGTTTATTCACTTGACCGGTTTCACTTTTATAGAAAAAGATTGTCAAACGTAAAATGTAAAGCTTTGTATAAGCTTTGTTGTGTTAAGTACTGGTTATCACAAAAATACTAAAATACATATATACATTCTTTGATAATAATAAGAAACTGTTAAAAAACATTTTACAAGAGAGTATTCAACAAAAAGTATAGGAGTTCAATAAAAATCCTGTTTGTTTGATAGTATATCAAACAGGAGATATATTTTAGAATTTACAAAAAATTGGAGAGGAACCAACCTGTCCTTTTAACAAGTTTTCTCTCTTGTGTGTAGCTAGGGAATGTTTGCTATTTTAAGGAACAGTGTGGGAGGTTGGTTGGGGTGGGGTGGGGAAGGAAGAGCAATGTAGAATTAAAAGGATTTTTTGTTTCTAGGCTAGTCTATCATGGTTCAGTGGTTTTTGGGACTGGTCTTAGAGGTCAGAATGGTGTGAGTGTGTGTTTCTAGAATGAGAACCATGTGCAGCCTATGGGCTGAAGCACATACATACATACATACATACATACATACATACATACATACTTGCATACACGTAAAGAGGACTTAATCCACCTGCCATCTCTCTCTGCCCTTCACTTAGACTCTATCACTGCATAGCTCACACTCTTTTATTCATTACCCTCTCATCTCTTTATACGATCATATCTTTCTCTCTCTCTCTCTCACCTCTCCATTCCTTCTATCAATATATCCTGACTGACCACTAGCCAGTACACTTTCCTTATCTTCACTTCTTTATCATCTCTCTCCCCGCTTTTCCCTTTTTTCCTCTCTTCTGTGAAATCTTTCACAGCCTTGGATTTTTATCTCATTCTGTTAAATTTTTTTATATATATGCATTCTAATATATGACCTACGTTGGACTCCTCATTCGCATAATCACCGAACCTAGAGCTTAACTATAGTCTGTCCATAGCACTTACTCACCATTACCTGACACCTTTGGGTCTTTTTGACATAATCAACTCTCATAACCTATATATATATATATATATATATATATATATATATATATATATAGAGAGAGAGAGAGAGAGAGAGAGAGAGAGAGAAAGAGAGAGAAAGAGGAGAGGAGAGAGAGACTGAAATACTTGCAACTTTTCGTCTCCCTGTATATATTGTGATTTTAACGTCGCATGTTCGGACAAAAGTCACAGTATCTTGTCCGTCTACAGCATAAATGTAGCAAGAATAGGTGGGTATTTGATACACCCCCCCGCGCGCACACATACATGTATATATATATATATATATATATATATATATATATATATATATATATATAAGCAATGTTAATTCTCTAAATGAAGTATTAACAGTAACTGCACGATAAAGTGTAGTATATTGCCACTTAAGTGTGGCTGACCCCTAGGGGTGGATGTTACTGTTGCTTTTAGCCCCAGGAGGACATCTCCTCCAGCTGGCTTATCGACACACGACTGTGTCCTGTTTGCCAAGGGAGTTATCTCTCTCACCTCGACCAGCAGCACGAACGTATCCGGATTTCAGGGTTATTTCCCTTCGTCGGCGTTCGACAGCTGATGACCTTGGTGAGAGAGACAAATCTGGCAAACCTTATATCTTCTTTTCCAGTGACATTCTTCACTGATATTGAAAAGGTGAAAACAAGCAATGTTAATTCTCTAAATGAAGTATTAACAGTAACTGCACGATAAAGTGTAGTATATTGCCACTTAATACCATGATATATATATATATATATATATATTTATCCATATATATAGATATTCAAAAACATACAAACACACTCACTCACGTGCTCATACACTCATACATACATACATATTTGTATGTATATATATATATATATATATATATATATATATATATATATATATATATATATATATATATATATATATATATATATGTATATATGCACTTAAATATTAAGTATATATATATATCAAAATAAACAACATAATTAAGAGCACCTACGCTTCAAGAATGTTTTCTGTCTGAAAAAGTAAAAAATTATTAAAGAGCATACATCAATTATTAAGTTTGTCGAACTTCACGTAAGATACAATTAAAATACTATGATAAAATTGCGTATCAAAAGACAACACTTAGAGCGGCCATTATTTTCGGAACAACCTAATAATTTGACTCTTTTGACAAAGCGGAAGACAATTCTCAACATGTTTCGTTTGTAATCGTTACGACTTCATCATTGTAGCATAGAAGGCACACACTTGCGTAGACTGTGACGGAAGAATTACTACTGAAATAAACGAGAATCTAAACTGATCCAAACTGTTATAAATATTTATTTCTCATTTATCTATCAACTGGATGCATCCCACAGCCATCAGATCTCAACCTAGTCAACAATAATCTATCAGCTCATGCTAATCAACTTTGAATTATATTTTTCCTTTCAGAAATGTAATGATTAGTTCATCCAAAGTATGATCTTACGTCTTTTAATTTTTATCCAGTAAATATTTTCATTTCGTATGTGTCAATACCTCCGGGTCGACAAACCTGATGAACTCATGAAAGTATACACTAATACCGAATTAGACATTTTATATCATGGTATTTTGAAGAAATCCTTCATCGAAGAAATATCTGTCACTTCATTTTTCGTATCAAACATTACAATTTGTGTTAGATATTAAGGAAAAAATCGAAGAACTTTTTAATACCACAACATAAGAAGAACGTTATTATGCTATAAGTATACAGTTAGATATATAATAGAAAGTAACATAGCGGCATAAGCTATTCTAAATGCATTCAAGCGAAATAACATTTTCCTGATATTGAATATTAATCATATTTTACATTCTAAGAGAGGACAAGTGCACTTACATACACGCTATGATGTTACTCTGTTTCCCTAATTATTCGCCATCAGTAAAAATATAAATGTTTTCGATCGTAACAATGTATAGAACTTTCTTCCAATTTCGCCCAAATTCGAGTACTATTGATTCTTTTAGTGAATGCATCTAATGTGGTTTTATACTTTTGTACAGTTCAATCCCCCTTATCTTTAGCTATAGAACTGATCAGGAAAACAGCTTTGGTGTCAGTACAAACAGTGTAATTATATCAAATATGCAATAAAATATAATTGTGCGTAACTTCATGATAATGTTCAGTAACTCTTGTAACTAACATTCATCAAGTCATAACTATAACTTATCCGCTACGAAACGGATAGATGCGAAAGACTTGATGTTTTTGATATATCAAAAAGTTGCTGAAAATATATTTCTCTCTTCTGCTTTCTGAAATACGACCATTTGCAATTATACTAAATCAATTACATGTAAAACTGCAGTTAAGCAAACGAGTAAGGGTTCATTACTTGAATGTTCATCGAACAAACTTGTTTCATTTGTTTATTACATATACAATTGAATATGTTTGTAAACCTAAGAAAGAGAAAGATAACGACATGGAATTCAATCGTAACATTTTCTGTCTACACGTATACATACGTAGCTACAAGTTGCGTAATTGGCGTGGAAGACTACTAATCGAAATACAATAAATAGTATCTATAACTTTGAAGCCACAACTATCAGCCCTATTAAATAACATGTTATTCTTCAGATGAATTAACTGAGGGAGACTTGTATTTAAATTCGTAGTTATTTTCTACTGAAACTTACTTTATCATGTAGAGAATTACTACAAACAACATGGCTGGATACGACAGCATCAACAGCAAAACGACAGAGGGACAGAACGAAAACAACAACGCAACAAGTTAGCAGATTCTTTCAAACTGTAGTTATAGAAGAAACCGTAACTATAAAACACATTTTACTTGAAGTTATGAATTGAATACTGATTTATGTGTATATATATATATATATATATATATATATATATATATATATATATGTGTGTGTGTGTGTGTGTGTGTGTGTGTGTGTGTTTGTGTGTGTGTGTGTGTGTGTGTGTGTTTCTTTGTGTCTGTGGTTGTCACCCCGCCATAGCTTGACAATCGGGGTTGGTGTATTTGCGTGCCGATAACTTAGCGGTCCTGCAATAAATCCGATAGAATAAGTACTAGTCTTAAAAGAAGTACTGGAGTTGATTCATTGAACTAAAATTCTCCAAGGTGGTGCCCCAGCATGGCTATAGTCTAATGACTGAAACAAAAATACAAGATGAAAGATACAACTATAATTACAATATGCCATTTTTAAGTAATATCTGCTAACACTTCAAGTCCTATATACATATATATGAATGCAGATTTGTCTGTTCATATTTGAATACGACTTTACTTATCTGCTCTTGACTGTCTGTGGGTAAGCGAGATTATACGTATGCGTACGTATGTGTGTATGCGTGTCAATGTATACAGACGTTTACAACTCCGTTTGTTCATTGTATGTATTAATAACCACTGTGTGTGTGAGAGACTATTCGTTTTGATATTTTTAAAATGTGTTCAGCGTTCATAGTTTAAAACTCATTGTAAACGAATGTACCTTCTTAACACAAATTTTGATTTATTTGCTTATCTTTCTACTTGCTAGTTTTTATCTATGTACGTGTGCATATGCATATATACGCAGGCTCTATAGTGGCAACCATGACTTTGAGACTCAGTCTCAACTCATGGCTCGCCACTTCATCCTACGTGGATATCCCCTCATCACTATCCACACCTTGCCAGAGCACGTTCCGTGGACCATGCATCTTTCTCCCCCCGAACCCGCCCTGCCGTCTCCCGCCCTGCCGTCTCCCGCCCTGCCGTCTCCCGCCCTGCCGTCTCCCGCCCTGCCGTCTCCCGCCCTGCCGTCTCCCGCCCTGCCGTCTCCCTCCCTGCCGTCTCCCGCCCTGCCGTCTCCCGCCCTGCCGTCTCCCGCCCTGCCGTCTCCCGCCCTGCCGTCTCCCGCCTCCATTTTCCTCTCACCTACCAGCCCACCAACGTACCTCTCCAACGTACCATTCTCCGAGCTTTCCGGCGCCACCAGTCCGACCCCTCCACCTCACCGACTCCTTCACCCGTACTTCTACCAATATCATCTATTGCATCTCCTGCTCTCTGCCATTCTCTGTACATCGGACAAACGGGGCGCCGCTTTGCTGACCGGTTCGCCGCTTGGCTGACCGGTTCGCCGCTTGGCTGACCGGTTCGCCGCTTGGCTGACCGGTTCGCCGCTTGGCTGACCGGTTCGCCGCTTGGCTGACTGGTTCGCCTAAGAAATTACACCTCGGTGTCACGCCATTTTCGCTCTACCGGTTACTCTTTGCAACACCTGTCCTTGTTCAGATTGTCCTTGCACAGGGGTCATCCGGACTCCCGTTTGCACCGTGAACAGGGATTAATCTTCTCTCTTCGCTCCTTTGCGCCACACGGACTCAACTCTCCTCCCCTCTTCATCTAACCTCTCCCCTTGCCTCTCTCATCTCACTGCCTCTCTCCCCCTCTCCGCTCCCTCCTACTTCATCCCACCCACCTTTCCTCTCTTGCTCAGACTCCTACTTCTCTTTACTTCTCTTCACTCCTACTTCTCTTCACCAGTACTCTCTTTCTCGCTTCTCTCTTCTCTCTTTCTCTGTTCTCTCTTTCTCTCTTCTCTCATACCCATCTTCCCCTTCCCCCTTCATTGTTAACCCTCCCTCATAAGTCCACCCCACCCCTACACACTCCTACCCCACCTTCCCATTCCTTCCCATACCACCCCATCCCACCCTAACCCATCCCGTCCCTTACACCCATTCCTTACACCCCATCCCTTACACCCTATCCCACATATCCCACCACCCCACCCTCTACATATCCACATACCCCACCTACCCCAACCTCTGCCTACCAACATACCCCGCCTAACCCAACCTCTGCCTACCAACATACCAAACCTCTAACCTCACCCCAACCTAACCCACACCCCACCCGTGCTTTCCCCGCTCTTGCCTCCCACGCCTCCCAACACCATCACACCACACCACGCTACACCATACCACACAACACATGACATCACAACACACCACCACGCACACACCAACAATGACCAGTTCCCATCCCCATATTTTCACACCTTCACTCCTTCACACCTACATAAACACACGCTTACGTTAAGATAACCAGCATTCTCTCACACACACACGCACCTTCGTTTTGGGATCACTACTACTTTGTTATCTCCTCTTCTTCTTAACTCTGCTGTGTGACCCTTCTGTCCGGCATTCGCCATGATAGATCGCTGACCACTACAGACACTTTTTTCTCCCCTTGTTTCTCTCCTTGTTTCTTTCCGTGTTCCTTTCTGCAGAAGAGCGAAGGCTCGAAACGTTAAAAACTTTCTAAATTGCCGAGCGTTATACTAATACATCTATTTGGTTTCAACACCCCCGTCTTCGTCTTTTGTTTGTTTTGAGAATTCTCCCTATATATATATATATATATATATATATATATATATATATATATATGTGTGTGTGTGTGTGTGTGTGTGTGTGTGTGTGTTCTTGTATGTGTGAGTGTGCGTGCGTGTGTGTGCGAGCGTGTTCTGTTTTTATGTATTTATGTGTGTGGAATGTAAATGTAACAAAGACAATGTCACATTTTAAACTTGAGAAAATTCATGTATATTTTTTCTTACCTGCTTTATTTGTGTATGTAAAATCCGTAAATTTCCAAGACGAAACGGGATCAATATCGGAAAAGCCATATTAGTTATTATAGTCCAAGTTTTTTTTTTAACTACCAAAGAGCTGAAATATTGCAGCATGCAATACTATTGATGAAAGGAAATGCGAAATACAGAAATATAAATGACATTGATTGCTATTAATCTTAAAGGTAAATTAAACAAGATCTGTGGAACTATACAAGAACGCGTGCGCGCACACACACACACGCACACACACACACACACACACACACACACACACACACACAAACCTACGCACACACATTTACACACACTCACACGAGCAAGAACAAGCACGCACACACACACACACACACACACACACAGATGTACACCCATTAGCTGCTACACCATTAGGAGAAATACGGTAGATATCTAAAATATTACAAGCGTTGCTTTAAAATGTACGAAACTAGAATTGAAGAATATGCACGCCCAAAAGGGTTATAGAATGTCATAAACAAACCTTAGAAAGTATGGGACTAGCATTGTTGCTTAAAAATATTGGAATCACTATATGTTGTACATTCTGTGGCATCCTTTTATCACAAGAAATTTGTTTAGTTCATTGAAATAAAGTTACATTAAAAATTAATTAGGTTAAATTATCGTATATTCAATTTTCACAAAGCAATTGTGTACAAATGTCATCTTTACGCAATAATTCAATCTATGAATGATAATTTTTTATAAATTTACAAGTAATCAATAAAAAATTATTTAAAAATAATTTATTTAATTCGCTTAACTATTCCATTAATTATCTTTGCTTATAATTATTTCGGTTTCGTACTTTTGCTGCTATATAGATTCGACTTCCAACCTTGTCACACTGTGTCACGCTGAATCTCCCCGAGAACTACGTTAAGGGTACACGTGTCTGTGGAGTGCTCAGCCACTTGCACGTTAATTTCACGAGCAGGCTGTTCCGTTGATCGGATCAACTAGAACCCTCGACGTCGTAAGCGACGGAGTGCCAACAACAAGATTCGACTTCATCATAAATTCAGTTTTTTTTTATTATCATGATAATTTGCATTGTGTGAAATATGTTTTTTTCTTATATACTTTGGTATGAAGAGTATTATAATGAATTTATTTATTCGAGGTGAAAGATCATATTTTGTGCATATTCAACTTTTTTATATTAAGAGCTTATTTTTAAAGAATGTTGCTTATACCTTCGAACTCTTATTCCGAACTGCAAAATTACTGGGACGTGAACAAACCAGCACCACTTGTCTAGCGCTTGATGGGGGGGGGGGGGTACGAAAAACAAAGGCATAAAGACACACAGACATATGCGATGGGTTTCTGTTAGTTTCTGTCTATTAAACTCACTCACAGGACTTTGGTTGGCTGGATGTTATAGTAGAAAACACTTGCCCAATGTTCCACGCCGTGGGACTGAACCCGAAACAATGTAGTTAGGAAGCAAATTTCTTACCATGTCAGTCCGGTATTACCTGCACAGCTCGAAATAAGGTGAATAAAATCAAAATAAGCAACAGGATATCGAGTAGTAATGCAGTACGACGGTTTCAAGCGGCTCCATTTAATTGAACAATGCAATCATTACATCAATTTAAATGCAATGCTATCTTCAGCTGTACAAAATGTAAAATGTTTTTAACAAGTAGGACACATTAATATATTTTTTCTGGCGTGGCTGTGTTGTAAAAAAACTTGCTTCCCGAACACGTGGCTCCGAGTTGAGTTCCACTGCGTCGCATCTCGGGGAAGCGTCTTCTACTAAAGCCTGGGTCCGACCAAAGCCTTGTGAGTGGATCTGGTTGATAGAAACTGAAAGAATCCCGTCGTATACATGTGTGCACGTGTGTCTTTGTGTTTTTGAGTGTTTTTGTGGGTATGTTTCTTCCCCCTCCACCGCTTGACAAACGGTGTTGGTGTTTACACCACTGCAACCTACCGGTTCGGCAAAAGACCGGTAGACTAAGTACCAAACTCTTTTTGGAAAAAAAAGAGTCCTGGGTCAATTTGTTCGACTAAAAAACCTTTCAAGGTGCTGCCCCAGAATGGCCGCAGTCAAATGACAGAAACAAATAAAATGTCTATCTATTTATCTTACAGGCTGATGGTCTTGTCAACAATCTAGCAATCTAATTATGTTTCGTATTTAAGGAAATATTATTAAACACTCCCGGATTCGTAATTACTCGTTCGTAATTACTCGTTCGTAATTACTCGTATGACACTTATTCGAATATAGTTAAACATGGTAAGATGAAAGAAATCTATAAAGAAGGCATTACAAGTGAGAAGTGTGAAGCTCTAAGTTAGAGATGGTGGGCCTATGATACACGTGTCAGTAATGATATACCGCGAGTTTTTAGGCGATGCGGTATGAATACCGAAAAAAACCCCCCATCGTAATAGCTCACTCTGAAAACCTTATCTATAAGCATTTACTAGAAGTGAAATACATGTATGTATGTACGTGACATTTCAATGACAAAATTATTAAAAAACTTAAATAAAAATCCTTGCCATCACTGCTCTTAACGAATACCAGTTTGATGAATGAGTATACAATTATTTATTTTCGGATTATACATAGCTGGTTGGTATTTAAAAGAGGCACAACTCTTGCATGCAGTGATAGAAAGTCTTATCAGTTTATATAGATTGACCTAACACGTTCCAGTTAATTTAATCAGTATGTATTCATTATGTTGTATTTCCTTATCATGTGTTTCAACCGTGGGAAGTTTGTATCTATTGAAGTGTTATTTACTGGTAAGATTAAAAAAAAAACATGTCCTTACTCCTTTATTTGGGAAGGAGAAAGAGCGAGAGATAATTTTAGTGGCCATATGTAGTGATCAAAATAGCTGTACTCATTCGCTTGAATGATTTCGGAAATATTTTATCCCCGGTCATCGACTGGTAATGAAGCGCTGTACTAGTTTCCTTCCTCTGCTTATCTTTCTATTTCTAAATATACTCATTACTTTATTGGATTCAATTTATAAAGACTTTATATCATTCCACCCGGGAAGAAGATGAGATCAAAATTGTCAAATTACTTGGTTCTCGCCCTTATATTGCTGGTACTAAATATTTTAGTAATTTCATTTTGCTGAAATTTCGATGTCCGGAATCGATAAAATGAATATAATCGTGTGTTGATATAGATTTCATAGGCTGAACTCGTTCTACCAAATTTCAATTTTGTGAGTGTGATAAAAACGTAAATAAACTATTGACTATTCTCGTAAAAGAAATTATTTCTAAACTATTCTTTACACACCATTTTATGTTCTTATTTTCACAAAACAGTACAAGGCCAACAATGGCTAGAAATCTGCGAAACCCACTGGATTGTTACCATGTATTACAGACAATTTCCCTGTATCCTAACTGAGGGGAAGACAAGAGGAGCGAAATCTAAAACCCCATAATATGGAAATCGCACCTATGAATCTGTTACATCTGCTACAGTATGTGAGGCTAAATATTTATTTGTATAGGAAGGTTAATAGATTATTGATTGGAATTACAGAATTAGCGTTAATTATATCATTAAATAAGGTACAAATAAGAAGCAAAAGAAGCACAGTGGCGTTTGAAATCCAAGTGTTGAAGTATGTTGCTAAACTTTACTATCTAATATGATGTTAAATATCTATTTATTACATTGGCAGAGGGCACTAATCGGGGAAGTAAGTTGTGTGGTGGATTAAGTCTCTAACAGAGTATGCTAAATATTTGAATTGATAACATTAAAAATGTGACTACATAAAATATGCAACTCCAGCAATTTGCTGTTTCTGTATTTCTAACTTGATTACGTAGGCAAGGCAATATTGCCCAAGTTTGTAGGCAACCGAAATGAGACAGTGTGGCGCTAATACGTCCTATAATGGTGTGTTCGAAGTAAAAGAAACGAAACATCTTAAATTCATTATTACACGAAGCGTCTCTGCATAGTACAGCGTATACTGCTATATTCAAAGAAGGTGTGAACATTTGCAAGGTATAATATATAACATATAGCATCGTAGTTACAAATTCTGTTCACTAAATTGCTGCACAGGAGAGGAATGTACTGTGATGTTGAAACACATTCTGAGCGTCAGTTAAACGAAAAATAATTTCATTCGTGTTGCTAACTTTTATTTGCTACATCTCTAAAACATAGGGTGTGTATCTTTAAATAAACCATTCCGTGCTTAGAAGTTAAACACGCATACACACACACACACACATATATATGCATGTATCTGCGTGTGCGAGTGTGTGTGTGTGTGTGTGTGTGTGTGTGTGTGTGTGTGTGTGTGTGTGTGTGTGTGTGTGTATTTCCTTTCTTGCTAAGAAGCGCCGCAGAACATCAGAATTTTCGACCCGACTCAAATATACCAAACGGCTCTAGATGATACAATACCGGTTAGTTTAGATTGGGTTTTAACTGAACAATATTTACGTGAAGAATGCATTTTATATTATATATTATGCAAAACTGAAATGTACGTATTAAATGATTTTAATTATCATTATTTGTTTTGGCTTCATCATTAGACACATACACACAAATACACAGACACATAGACACACACACATACATACACGCACGTATATATATATGTATATATATGTGTGCGTGTGTGTGTGTGAGCGTGTGTGCGTGTGTAGAATCTATGTATGTATATGTGCGTGTGCGTATCAAATATCTTCCTTCGGAGCGCACATACACACTTCCAAGTTACTATATACTTACCATGCCAGTTCGGTTACGCAGATGTAATAGTGCCTATGATGTTCAAATGATACCACGAGAAATTCATTCAAATATAAAATATAAACCAAGAACATCCCGCTACACTTCAGCTAATCACAATTGCCCAGTTAAGCGAGCTATGGTGGCCCCAGTTATTTCTATTAGGTTCGACATTAAGTGAGCAACAACTGAACGATTTGTAAGTTTTTAAGTTCATCTAGATTTTACATTTGTACTCTTGTGTGTGTGATTGTCTGTGTCTGTATATATAATATATATATATATATATATATATATATATATATATATATATATAT
>NC_142928.1:59768915-59811415 GCF_046866305.1 Octopus bimaculoides
CACACACACACACACACACACACACAAAGAAATATGTATGCATATATATAGATATATTGTAATATATGGAATCTTGTAGCTGTCACATGAACCTCCTCTAACAGACCCGGTTGGCAGATCACGTAGTAATTCAATACGGTGGAGTATAATACATTCTGTACAGCTGAAATCCAGAATAATGAATCGATGAAATTATTTCATGAGACATATATATAACCTATAAAAAGACGGGAAGTGTGAAAGGTGAATATATTTATGTAATCACTTGTCATCCTTTGGATCACGGTCGTTTTGCAGCGTTCACTATGTAATAGTAATTTTAGTGTATAGTAAAATGTTTTATATATACTGAAAATATTATTACCCAATAAAGGCTGGCAAACGGCCATGATCCTAAGGATGACAAATAATTAAATAAATATATTCATTTCACACTTCTGACTTTTATGGTTATACATACATCATATATATATATATATATATATATATATATATATATATATATATATATATATATATATAATTAAAATTCCGTTGAATAGTTTGGGGCACCTTGCTAGGTCGGTATAATATGCACACCCAAACAACATTAATTGAATATTGAATATCAAAACTCCATGCAGGGGTGTTCGTACCTGATATTCCTGCCGTATGTGCAGAAAGCGCAACCCAGATATGTGAGGATGTTTGTTTTTGGTACTTCAGATATGTGCCTTTTATAAAAGAACTTTCTATAATATTTCCGAAGTGCAGATTCCAAGTTAGGTGAATAAAATCTAAATGAGTAACAAACATGGTAACTAGGTCACCACTCTTTTTATCCTGACTCCCTACTATTTTCTCTGCTACTCTCTAAATTATTGTAGACTTGACGAAGTATGCATTATTTTCTAAACTCATTCTGCCACAGATATGACAAAAGAAATAATGTAAATATTTTGAGTTCCATTATTGATGTGAATATGTTAAGGAAATGGTGGTATCATTTATGTTTGAAGTCTATGCGGTCATCTGACGAGAATGGTTTCTTTCAAATGATGTAATGCTTTCATTAATCAATTAAAGGAATCGCTTGAAACGGCCTTAATGAATTGATACCTGTACATATTTGTTTTATATATATATATATATATATATATATATATATATATATATATATATATATATATGTAAATATAAACACACACGCACACACACACACACACACACACACACACACACACATATATATCTGTAAAAATATGTGACAATTATTCGGTAGCCATGATAAAACTCCGAGTTTCGGATCCGGGGCGGAAACCCACGCTGCCATCTCTTCAGTTATCTTGCCATTGAAAATTCCTATGAAAATGACCGTTAAACAAAGGGAAATTACTGTGTGGTTGACCGTTATTAAGACAAAAGAGCTATTAGAATAACCGCTAAGTAAGGAGAGGGAGTAAAGGTAAGGGAGTAAAAAGTCCATAGTATTCGCGTAAGCACACCAATCCGTACATGTGCCTGTATGTATATGCTCATCCACCCTCGCTTGAAACACACACATGCTCACCCACACATTCGCTAAATATATATATATATATATATATATACGCACATACACATACATATATATATATACATATATATACCAGCATGTACGGGTATACCCGCATACACATCCACACACACACACGAGAGCAACACGCTCACCCCATACACACGCGCGTAACAAATGCTCAGGAAAAAACGGCTAAAAGCAAAATACAGAAAAGTGTGTGAAAAAGCTGTAAGGGCAAAACGCGTCTATATGTGCATATTCTCGCATGCACGCACATAAATCTATATACGCACGTACCCGCGCACACGCACACGTCCACAAGCGCGCACATAAGGTTCCATGTACGCGTCTATAGACGCACAGGAAAAAATGCAGGGTGGAAGGGAGAATGCAGAAAAAATATGTGTGATAAATATACAAAACATTATCTGTATAAATATGTCAAAAAATATATAAACAATATATAAGAAATCTAAGTAAAAAGTATAGAGAGATAAAAAGCTTGTACATGGACACAAAATAGAAAGCAAGTCATATCAGTAATCTCGGCGGGAGCAAAAAACGTAACAAATATTTACCCACATGTGTACATGATCCGAAAAGTTCAGTTCTTGAATTTAGACATGTGGCGGAGTCTAAGCTGCCTTTCCAGATGAGCCATCCTTCCATATCACATAGACCGCACTTTCCGCTGCCGTTGGTTTAAGGTTTACACTTGGCTAAGATGTTCCAATGGATGTTGTAACTGACACCTTTATCTTTTAAGGACCATATATGACTGGATAATTTGGTCGTTTTCCTTTTATCCCAGTGCCTGAAGTTCAAGGTGTGATTATTGAATCTGGCCTTGAACTTACCCTCTGTAAGGCCCACGTATTTCTTCGTCGAAACTGTGTCTTTAATGGGTATAGAATCCAGAGGCCAGATAACTGAAAAGATGGTGGCGTAGGTTTCCGCCCCGGCATCTGAAACTCGGAGTTTTATCATGGTTACCGAATAATTGTCACATATTTTTACAGAATAATTCCTCTATTTACATAATATCGAGGTCTCTTTCTTTTGTTGTCTTTTCTATCAATATATATATATATATATATATATATATATATATATATATATGTTTGATTGCTCTAAAACATGCAATTACATCGAAGTTATAAAGGCAGATATTGGATTTATCGTATTTTTACGGACCTAATATTTCTTTTGTTGAATGATACAAATCTCAACAGCGCATTACAAACCTTTATAAAGATTGTATCTAAATTTACTACGAAAAACCTCTGACAATAGGTGTTTTGTCATTGCAATTACTACTTGTTTTGAAGATAGCAATCATGCAGTGATTGAAGTGAAACATATGGTGAACAGAATATGATGGTTATACGAAGATTATTGACATTGCTGTGGGTGCAGTTATTTATCTTCTAAGAAAATCATTGATTTGGTTTTAAATGTATCTAAAACGTCATAAGTTTAAAGTAACAAAAATTAACGTTTTTGACAACTACAGAATAACTAATATCTATACTGTTTTATTGAGTTTAGATTGAAACGAAACAATCCGATATACAAAAGTTTTGTTACTATTATTAGTAGTAATGTCATTAATAATAATAATAATAATAATAATAATAATAATAATAATAATAATAATAATAATAATAATAATAATAGATGTTTCAATACCAGCAGATGACAACGTTTCTCTAAAAGAAATGGAAAAACTTTCAAAATACAAAGACCTGGAAATAGAGATAACTCGAATGTGGAATCTAAAAACAGAAACAATTCCTATCATAGTAGGTGCCTTAGGTATAATAAAAAATATTCAGACAAATACATAACAAAAACACCAGGACTTACAAATATATATAACATACAGAAAATTGCACTACTGGGTACTGCACACATTCTACGCAAAACACTTTCAATACAGTAAACATAAGAGCACCACAGCAAACCACAGCACATACCCAAGGCGCACAGAGCTGCGCTCGGTAGTGAAGTGAAAGCACGTTATAAAAATAAAACTACTGAATAATAATAATAATAATGATGATGTGCGGTAAAGCAATCCTCGATCGAGAGAGCGGAACAGTGGTATGAACACAAGCCAGAGGGAGTAATGGAAAACGAACATTACAAAATACTCTGGGATTTTAACATGCAGTGCGACCAAGTCATAGAGGCGAGACGCCCAGATATCGTGATCATCCATAAAGATGAAAAAGAAGCAAAGATAATAGATGTTGCAATACCAGGCGATTCGAGGGTGAAATGTAAGGAAACAGAAAAGTGTGAGAAATATCAGCCACTGCGGGACGAGATAGGAAAGTTATGGGGAATGAGGAAAGTAATGGTGATACCGGTGGTAACTGGAGCATTGGGAGCAGTTTCCAAGACCTTTGAAAAATATATTAAGAATATTGGAGCTGCTGTCCAGCTCGAAGTGATCCAGAAGACAGCATTAATCGGTATAACTCGCATTTTGAGAAGGTTATTGGTTCTTTGAATCACAGGAGAAGGCACTACTTGAAACCTTTGGTGAGTTGTTATTGCTTGTTTTCAAATAAGGAACAACCGGTAAATTAGAACTATCCGAGAGTCTTTCATAATAATAATAATAATAATAATAATGCTGGAGATGTAAGAATTTCATGTGGCATTTTCCAGGGTGACTCACTATCACCACTCCTCTTCTGTCTAGTCTTAATACCTCTCTCAAAATTGCTCAATGACGCACAGCATGGTTATAAAATATTTGATGAAAATATAAATCATCTCATTTACATGGATGATTTAAAGCTCTTTGCAAAAAATGACCAACAACTCAAAAGCCTACTAGCGATTGTTAAACAATTCAGCGATGACATCAGGATGCAATTTGGCCTTGATAAATGTGCAAAAGCTACCTTTATCAAAGGAAAAATGTCAAATACATCTAATGTGAACCTTGACCAGCAAAATGTCATAAAAGAGTTAGAACGAGCGGAGAGCTACAAATACCTAGGGGTAATTGAAGGGGACAAGATCAAGCATTCAGTGATGAGAGAAAGGATCAGAAGAGAATGTTATCGCAGGGTGAGAGCAATACTGAAGACAGAGCTGAACGCAAGAAACAGGATCGAAGCGATCAATGCTCTAGCCATACCAGTCGTGACTTACAGTTTCAATATCGTTAACTGGTCAGTTACTGAAATATGTAATGTCGACAGAAAAATACGAAAACTGTTGACAATGCATAGAATGCACCACCCTAAGGCAGATATAGAACGTCTTTATCTGCCAAGAAAAGAGGGAGGCCGTGGACTTCTACAGCTGGCATTAGCAATGAAGGTAGCCACAATTGGCCTAGACACCTATCTGAAAAACTCTGCGGACTGGATGCTAAAACTTGTCTCAAAACATGAAAGCAAGAAAGCATCTTACTCAGTAACAACACAGGCAAAGGAATATCTAAGTGAATTCCAATTACAACAAATTCAAGAATTAGACGAACTAGAAACACCCGCAGAAAAAGCTAAGCGCTTGAAAACCCGTGCTAAAATTGCTGCCTTAGATATTATGACTGATAAATGGCATGGAAAACCTCTCAATGGTAAATACCCAAAGAGAGCGAATAATGCAGATATTGACAATGGCTAATGGCCTCTGGCTTGAAATCAGAAACGGAGGGGTTTATCATAGCAGCCCAAGATCAATGCCTACCTACAAAGAACTACCAGGCCAACATATTAAAGAACGGCAGCTGCCCATTATGTCGTATATGCCAACAACAAAATGAGACCATCGATCATGTTGTCTCCATATGCAGTCTGCTTGCACCTACAGAGTATCTCAACAGGCATGATAGAGCTGCACAATACATTCACTGGGTAATATGCAAAAACCTGGACTTGCGCCATGATAAAAACTGGTGGGAACACAAATCACCCCCAGTACTTGAAAATGATCACATCGCACTCCTCTGGAACTTCATCATTCAAACTGACAGAAAGATAGATGCAAATAGGCCAGACATCATACTGAAAGACTTCAGACAAAAATCATGCCTCCTCATTGATATGACTGTCCCAATCGACATAAACGTATCTGTCAAGACCTACCAAAAACAGAGCAAATATAAAGATCTTGAAATAGAAATTAGCAAAATGTGGAACCTAAAGACTAAAACAATACCTATCGTCATAAGTGCCCTGGGAATGACAGAGAAACGAGCTGATTACTACCTAGCTCAGATACCAGGAAACCCCCAAATGGCTGAAGTTAAAAAGATAGTGCTCATGGGAACTGCCCATACCCTACGTAAAATACTGTCTATGTGTTCTCAAATTTTAAAACAATCATAATTTCCTTATGATTTCTTAAACATTCTATAGAACAACACTATGTACAAATCCAAATATATGGTACCCTAGGCATAACACCTACATGAACATCTAACTTGTCTCTTGAGGTCTCTGGGTGAGACTTGGATCCAACTTGTACAAATGCAAAGCAAAAGTCACACATATAATAATAATAATAATAATAATAATAATAATAATAATAATAATAATAATAATAATAATATCTTACCGTAGACTGCAGGTAACAAGCCCGCTACGCATGCAAGACTTCAGGAGCTCCAACAAAACCTGGATAAAGAGAAATAATAATAATAATAATAATAATAATATTAATAATAATAATAATAATAATAATAATAATAATAATAATAATAATAATAATCTCTATCCTTCTTAACAAATTATTTTTCTGCAACTTTTGAATCAATAATAGCATTACATGGCATTTTCAGATTATATTTCGAATTGATAAACGTTAACTGTTTTATGATTGTGGATTATTTCAAACTAATAAGATAAAGAGTGAGTTTTAATATATGACGATCGAAAAAATTGAATTGGAAACAAGATTTTAAGATCTGGTTTATAACAAAAACAATTTTCATAATAATACTTTAGAGTTATATTGTTATTTAATTATGTGTTGTGTTCAAAGATATTTTTTTGCTTTATCTGAATTTTTGAATTTAGATGTGTTAAACAAATATAATAAACAATATTTACTAGTGTGTGAAGACTACCTTTAAATATCGTAATTCTAGAATAATAATTAGTGTACGGGAGTTGGGTTTCAAGCGACGTAATTTGCTCAGTGTAGTCTTTATACGTGTTTGTATTGTTGTTGTTGGCACTCCGTCGCTTACGACGTAGAGGGTTCCAGTTGATCCGATCAACGGAACAGCCTGCTCGTGAAATTAACGTGCAAGCGGCTGAGCACTCCACAGACACGTGTACCCTTAACGTAGTTCTCGGGGATATTCAGCGTGACACAGTGTGACAAGGCTGAGCCTTTGAATTACAGGCACAACAGAAACAGGAAGTAAGAGTGAGAGAAAGTTGTGGTGAAAGAGTACAGCAGGGTACGCCACCATCCCCTGCCGGAGCATCGTGGAGCTTTCGGTGTTTTTGCTCAATAAACACTCACAACGCCCGGTCTGGGAATCGAAACCGCGATCCTTTGACCGCGAGTCCGCTGCCCTAACCACTGGGCCATTGCGCCTCCACACGTGTTTGTATACGTTATCATAAAATTAAACATGTTCTAAGGAGGGTGTAATATACAGAAGCAACGGCAGAGAAGCATTTGTAGTCACTCTAACATTAACGGAGCTCGTGTTATGTTAAACTAGTCTTTCCAGTGTGGGTTGATTGTAGTTTTTAATTAGATATTATACTTAAAGAAATTTTATTACAACTACATATTAATTAGAGCGGTGGAATGCCAGTAATGCTGGTGGATTGCCAGTAGCGCCAGTAGTACCAGTGGGGCCGGTAGGGATCTCCTGCAAATGCATCCGCTGCATGCGTGACTGCCACTCCCTTGTAGGTCTCCATAACCACAGCAGACGCTGCACGGTCATCAGCAGCTGACACAATTCCTTCGGGCGCAGATCCATGGATTTTGGAGACAGGCGGATGTCTACTAGGATTGCCAGAAGTGTTAAAGTAATGTTTGAAGTATTTGTTCCGAGTGTTTACGTCGAGTGTTGAAATTCTTATATAGGTGTTTTGTTATTGCAGTTACTACTTGTTTTGTGTATATATAGCATATATACACAGGACGGGCTTCTTCCAGTTTCTGTCTACCAAATTCACTCACAAGGCTTTGGTCAGCCCCAGACTATAGTAGAAGACACTTGCACAAGGTCCCACGCTGTGCGACTGAACCCAAAATCATGAGGCGCAAGCTTCGTACCACACAGCCACGCTTGCGTCTATAACAGTAACATATACCAGTAACATTTTGTAAACGAATATGTGCCTCTTTAATTCGACTTTTACTATGGGAAGTAACAAAAATGTCATTTTGATTTGCGGCCCATTCATGACATTAAACGTTACAGAGTTTCGCCGTTGTTAAAAAGGCAATTGACTGCAAAATTTGTTATGAAATAAATCTGGATTTGGAATGTATCTTCAAAATTAGAGAGAAATTTCATCTGATCACGGATTTTTATCTTGGAATACAAGCTGGAAAAGAAATTAATAATGTGTAAAAGTTCTAACTATCTCTTAGTTGACAGTTAGAGAGGACTTTACACATTACTGCCTCCAACTTATAATTCATCAGTATTTTTAATTAAGATAAATTATTTTTAGAGATATTTCTAAAGTTATATTTTATGTTTATTTACTTGGAGGAAATTTGTAAATTAATTTTCTTCCTCATTCTTTTTCAACCAACATATCTAGAATATGAAAAAGACATCTTTGAAGAAATATGAATAAACTTTTGTGGTGCATTTGAAGTGCCGAGCAATGAAGATCAAAGTAAACATTGAAGAATAGAATAGCTCTGATTTTGCTAACTTGTAGGTAATCTCTGAGGAAATCAATTCAGTTCTTTGGCAATTATCCTTAAAAAGTAACGGACTAAAATGCTACTAAAATGACACCTTTCTGAGAAATCAGCAAGAGCTACTATTACATGACCTGAGACACTTAACAATAATAACTGAAAAATAAGTTTTAAGAAATATATTGCAGACGAGGTCTTGTATGTTGTGTGATATTATTTAAAAATGGCCCTATCCATTATCTAATATATTATCTGATTATTGACTTACTCTTATAATGCAGAAGAACTACAAATTAATGGAACTAATGATATTGGTTGATAATCCAAATTTCTTTCAAAATCAGTTATGTCTTCCCTTCAGTTTCAATTACAAAAACCTCATCCAGAAATGCGCGTTAATTTCTTTGAAACTTTGATATTAACCATACATATCGAGCTGAAATAAAATCTTGCTTGAAATCTATACACCGTAGTAAAATTTCAAGCTATCTCTGAGAATTAACAGTAGTGTTTTATCTTGACATTGTACCTGATGCAGATTCAGTAAGAGACACTGTGCTATACTAACGATTAAAGACTTGTTGGCACGTGGAATTTTATTATGCAACCATAATATACTATAAGGTATATTAAATGTCATTATGATTCAACACCACATCCTACTGCGTTAGCAGTGCGCTTTACATTATTTTATTAAGGTTATTTCTACAGAAATTATAGCCAACACAGATTTTGTTGCTACGTTTCGTATCGAGATGTCAGATGTAAACAAAGAATGAGATCATCATCATCATCATCATCATCATCATCATCATCATCATCATCGTTTAATGTCCGCTTCTCCATGTTGGCATGGTCTTGACGGTTTGACTGAGGATTGGCCAGGAGCCTGCACCAGGCTCCAATCTGATTTGGCAACATTTATACAGCTGGATGCCCTTCCTAACGCCAACCACTCCGAGATTGTAGTAGGTGCTTTTTACGTGTCATCAGCACAGGTCCAGTTAGCCTGCACTGGCATCAACCATGCTCGAATGGTACCTTTTTCGTGCCACCAGCAACACGGGAGCCAGTCAGGCAGCACTGAAATCGACCGCACTCGAATTGTGCTTTTTACATGTCACAAGCACGGGAGCTAGTCAGGCGGCACTGACATCAACAAGACTCATATGGTGCTATTTAAGTGCCACCAGCACGGGAGCCAGTCGGGCGGCACTGACATCGAAAAGGCACGTATGGTGCTTTTTACATACCACCGGCACGGGAGCTAGTCAGGCGGCACTGGCATCGACCAGTTCAAATGGTGCTTTTTAGGTGCCAGTCAGTGGGTACTGGCATCGGGCACGACAACGATTTCACGTGACTCAACAGGTCTTATCAAGCACAGCATATTGCCCGACGATTGAAGTGTACACTTAAAGGGGCCGGTAATGCGACACTGGCATAGGCCACGGCTGCGATCTCACTTGGCTTGCCGGATCTTCTTAAACACAGCATATCTCCAAGGTCTCGGTCGCTTGTCATTGCGTGTGTGAGGCCAATCGTTCGAACGTCGTGCTTCACCACCCCATCCCAGGTCTTCTTGGGCCTACCTCTTCCCCAGGTTCCCTCCAATTTTAGGGTGTGATACTTCTTCACACAATTTTAGGGTGTGACGCTTCTTCACACAATTTTAGGGTGTGACGCTTCTTCACACACTCATTACCCAAAAATGGGTAATGAGTGTATATGCCATATCTCGAGGATTTCTTTCCCCTTCATCAGCACTCATCTAACCCACTCTTGTCTCAGAACACATTGTTTATATAGCCACACCATACAGTGGTGTTATATTATTAGATATACCTCTTTACATATTAAACGCATTCCTGGAGCTGGTATGTAAATTCTAAAGACATGTAGTCACGTGGAATTTCGTTATGCAACCTAAGGTTATTTCTACAAAAATTATAGCCAGCACAGATCTCATTGCTACAACGTTTCGTATTGAGACCTGAGATGTAAACAAACAATGAGATCGGAGGCAAAAATGGGTAATGAATATATATATCATATTTCGTTTTTTTTTGCCCCTTCATCAACATTGATATGGCATAAACATTCATTACTCGCTTTTATCTCCGATCATATTGTTTGTTTACAACTGTGTTGAAGCTTACATGGATGATGTCTTCACTTACACCATGGAGTGGAAAGATCATCTGAAGAGAATTCATACTTTCTTCGAAAGACTGTCTGAAGCAAAATTAACTTTTGCCAAGGTTGGTTTTGAACCAGTGTAGTCATTAGATATATAGTCACCAATTAATCTCACGAAAATAAAAAGATTTACCTCCTTTTGCTTTGATCGGCTCAGAGAAATTAACAATTTAGGCAGAAATACTGGCGTTTGAGAAAAAATACGACCGTCATCTTCGATATTGAACTCTCTGTTATCAAGAACTCACATCTTCAATTTATACTTCCTGGACTCATGACTCTGGTGACTATTTTACCTTGAATAATATTTGGCTATTGACTTAATTATTTTGTAACAACTCTGTACTGCCATTATTGCAAATTTTTACCATATTTCTCAATACTCAACTTTTCAGGCCTGTTTGTTGTGCTTGCTGGTTTCAAGCGGGACTGTTTCCTTGTAACCGTAAGAACTATCATATAAAAATGTGTAGTTATTGAAATTTATTTATCAGAGAGAATCTATTAATAATTCGAAACATTCAACAATTGTTCTGATATAGTTTGTAATGAATTTAGAATTGATGAAAACACTAATAACATCTAACTTTATGTTCTTTTTTTTCTCAGCTGGTTTTATATAAATTTTAAGATGCACACATTCTGTACATGACAATATCGAAGTAATCACAAGATATCTATTCAAATTTGGTTTTCTTCATTCAGATGAAATTATAATAAAAATGCTACAATATAAGATGAATAGTTGCATATTTATCTGAATCGATCGTAGAAAAATCTGCATTTGGTTGGATTGTTATTTATATTCACTGAATATTTGACCAGCTGCTTCAAGTTCAATATCGCAATACGATGTGATGTATTTCTAAGAACGATAAATAATTTGATATCCTGTTCACAATAAAGATGTATGATGATCGTACTGCCTTTAGAAACGACGCTTTTCTATAAGATCTAAATCTAAGATTCTGTTGCAAAAGGCAATTTAATTCACGATATGTGTTGCACTTGTCAATTTTTCAATGAAAAGACGGAAAATCAAGTCTCCCGCGTAAGTCTTCTGGATGTAAAAATTCAATAGCATAGGCAACTTTAGAATATGAGCTAACAGAAATTGAACAGGATTTTAGATCGGTGTAACAACCTTTGTTAGGAATTAGTGACGGTGCTTCTTCTACGATCATAAAATAAACCATTTTACATTGCATTATTAAAAACAATCGTATTGATAGATAACATTTCATCATACAAGTAGAGAGAACTATCTGTAACAATGTATATGAGGAAAAATCATTAAACATATGTATGTTAGTAAAATATAATAATAATTCTACTGAGTTGATGACTTGCAACTTTACAGTAAAAATAGATTGGTTGAAGTTACGATTCCCTCGAATGTTTAACGTCAGTATATGATGAAATATAGTTTCGGACGATATCTCATTACAATGAGACGTTACAATATTCCTCAGTAATGCTATCGTTGCTGAAACACTTAACGCTACCTGACTTTATTCATCTAACAGTCAATAGGAATGATGAATAACTTCACTTTGTCGTTACATCTAGCAGTGTCCACCATAAAATTGACGAGTTGTTCGCAACATTGTTTTACAGAATTAACAAATTGATTTGAGTGTAATGTTGATTTGGATTGTGCTGATATCTATGAGGTTAATCACTACATACGCTTGAAACTGGCGAAAGCCAACAATTAATAGTATAACAAAGCTAGTAAAGAACGAGACATTATTATTTTTATTTTTCTGGGTGAAAGTTATGCTGGAAATATTTGAAAGCAAGTCGAAAACTTGATTCTTATATCACAGTTAAAGTGATTATAATTATAATTTATGGAAACATCATTTCAATGAAAGATACGAGTGTCATCTCATTATTTATACAAGATGTCAACTCATTATTTATACCATTCTGCTAGATTTTAGCAAATTAGAACCATTCGTTTAGACGTTAAAATTATTTCGAAATATTACGATTTATTGAATATGTTAACACTTTTAAAGTATGGAGGCTAGGTATTGTTGAAGCATTGCATAAACTGGATTACATTTTAAGCTGCTACTCCACTGTTTTACACGTGATGCACTAATTGTTGTCGTATTCTCCAATCGTTGCTGTTTAAAATTAGCGCACTGCTAACAAATAGATAAAATATCACCATTTGGTAAACAGTGAAACGGTATCGTCAGCAGTTAGCGGTTTGTACACTACAAATAATAAAGGCATTACTACATATGAGTAATAATGTTCGCTATTAAAATTTTATTTAACGAACAAAAAAAGACATCAACGATAATCTCATATCAATTATAACTTGTTTGTTTATTACTATCAGCAGCACCAAACGTCAACATCATAAAACAATACATTTGTAACCAAATTTATGACACACCCTAGAAAACAGTTTACTTAACGTTTAAACCGTTTATAACAATTTTACAATTATCTGATGTTATCACATGAGACGTTATTCTAATATACATCTATTTTCGAGTATTAAATCTACACAACTTTAACAAAATAACTAATGTGAACATTTAATAATACCTCAGCTCAAGAATATGCATTTAGTAATGCATCTGAGAAGATGTAAATATAAATATTTGATATGTTACCGTCTCAGAGTAAATTTTGCAAGCATTTGTAAATGTAGTATAAAAGTTTTGAGTAACCAGAATATATGATCAATAAGCATAATGTTGTCAAGGAAGTATCCAATATACGTTTAGTTACCCAAGACAATCTAAAGGAGACTTTACCTTAATATTCGCTTCTTAATTATATGTTAGTGTTTTGAACCAAATGTCATTAACTCCTTTGATGTTAACATCTACGTTTTCACAAACTGTACGACGCTGCTGCTTACACTAAATCCATGAAGTGAAGCGTACTTGTTGGTACTTGTTTATTCGATATTTCTCCTAAATTTTTTTTCACTAAACTTCAATTCAGTTAATGGGTTCAATTTCGTCTGTGCCATTCCATATTCTTATTGATTCTTTTCTAATTTCACCCAGTGGTGAGACTCATCTACGTTGAATTATATAACTTAATAATCATCTCTCTACAGTTCGGAGCAATAAGACGGGTGGGTTTGCTAAGTGCATCAAGGATGAATAATCCCCCAAATCTGGTTAATTTGTTTCCGCCGTAGCCCACTACCAAGCGGCCACAGAGAGGTTTACACAAACGCTAGACATAGTAAAAATGGTGTTGTTATAAGACTGACTGCTTTGCATTCATTACTATAAAAGTCATACTACCGATGAAAATTGCTTATCTTTGATACACTTAAATGGGGCACTACCACATTATAACTCCCAATTGTATGGCTTAGGAATAACATATATAGCCACGATATGGATGCACTTAAGAAGTACTTGAGGGCTATATTCAAGGAATTTGTTTTAACCATATGTATAAGCATAACTTAAGGTTACCTATCCTTTTCATCAAAACACTATATTTAATCACATGCACACACGCGCATGCGCATGCGCGCACACACTCGCACTGACGCTCACACACACACACATTACTATAGGAAAATACTAATGGGTAAATGATATACGCCCACAAATATTCTAAACTTCGCCAGCTATAAGTCTCCTGTTATTATGCTACTCTAGAAGGAAGCAGCTTGAATGAGAAACTGGTATATAGTTATCAGCCTCATAAATATGCAAAACAAGAGGAAAGATGTTAAGCAAGTTCATCCGAAAATATATTTACATAGTTTGGAGAAAAAGTTAAATATGGGCACCTACATGCGTGAATATACACGCTCAAACACGCGCACACATGCACACACACACACACACACACACACACACACACACACACACACACACACACACACACACTCACACACATACAAACATCAAATAAAATTCATCTTCATTCTACCACAAATGTTCAGCTTTTCGATTAATGGAATTACCTACTCATAGAATTAACCTAAGTGACTGAGTATTCCACAGGCATTTGTATGTTAAACGTAATTTTCAAGAGCAAGGTCAGCGTGACAAAGTGTGTGACAAGGCTACAGTTTAGAATTTCAAATACGATCATTTCAATGGACTTTCGAACCGTATTCTTCTATTCATTTTTTTAAAATGTTACCCAACGAGAATACAATTTCTGATTATCACAAATTTAAATCAGTAAAACCGGAAACAACTCCATGTAGAGAACTAGTAATTATTAAGAAAAAGGCTGTTATTGATTATTGTGACAGAGTAAGAAGAGATATTTTTTCCTTTCTACATTAATCGATAAAACATTAAGTTAAGTTGAGTTTGCCTTTACAAGTATTCAAGATGGAATAAAAGCTAGTTTTCAAGATATCGTCACGATGATTATATGAGTAGACACCTTTCGCTGACACTTTCTATCAAAAGATTTGCTTAATGAGTGTGAATGAAGAAGTCCAATGGTTTTTGTCTTTGTTTTACTGATTTGTGCGTAAATTGATATACCTCGTCTCTCTTATGTCGTCAAAGTCGTGTTTTTATAATACCATTTCAGCTGCTGGTTTGTTTAACTACAGGGCTTTTACTAATTCAGAATTGATTTCAATAACATGTGGATCACTGCTTCATTTTGAAGTCGTGTTATAATACACTTGAAGGACTGTGTCGTCCACAGTTAATAGATATTACTCGAGAGGTTTAATGGCGTATTTTAATATCGTCCGTTGCAAGAATCATAAAATAATTAACTGCCAATAGACGTATATTCTTTTATTTATTGTTTCAGTCATTTGACTGCGGACATGCTGGAGCACCGCCTTTATTCGAACAAATAGACCCCAGGACTTATTCTTTGTAACCTAGTACTAATTGTCTCGGTATCTTTTGCCGAACCGCTAAGTTACGTGTATGCAAACACACTGGCATCGGTTGCCAAGCGATGGTGGGGAGACAAACACACACAATTGCATACATACATACATACATACATACATACATACATATATAATGGATATTAGCGTCAAATCTCTCTCTTAAATTTAAATTTATGAATTTATATATATATATATATATATATATATATATAATTTGAGTGGAGGCAATACGAGCGGAAAACTAGAGGGACATGACCTATTATCCATGACCTATTATATGCACACTTACTTCGACATTAATAAAGTGGCATAAAGCTCAACATAATAGAAGTATTAATAAGATACAGGCATATAGACATATACATATTTTTATAAGCCCCCAATATCTGAAAATTTCAAAAAACCATTTATAAATACATAGGCATTTTAAAAATATACAGGTAAAATAAATACAAAATATACACATAATAAGATATAAAAACGTCGATGTTATATAAAACATAGTGAATTATAAGTTCACACGATATACTATAGAGGAATAGAAATTTAGAGGTCAGAATACAAGCATTTAGAATATTTAAAAACACTTAGATATTTAAAAATATATAAAAACATTTATAAATACATAGACATTTTAAAATAGAAGATGTCGATATGAAATAGGATATAGTAACTTATAAGTTCATAGGATATGTTATAAGGACTAAAGATTTCAAGTTAGAACACAAAGCGTGTGGAAAGTCAGACATTTTACAGCCTTAAACAGATATACTAAAATTAGAGACAATGTTCATTGGATCCAAAAGATTCATCGACGGGCCGTTTCGGAGACGTGTTAGTTAATATGACATGAATTTCAAATATGAAATGTGTGTCCTTGTGCTTGTGTTTGTATGTGTCCTTGTACTTGTGTTCGTCCCCACTTTCCACTGCTTTACAATCGGTGTTGGTATGTTTACTCCTCATAATCTAGTGATTTGGCAAAAGAGACTGATAGAATAAATTGAAGGCTTTAAAAAAGTAGTACCGGGGGTTAATTAGTTCGAATAAAATTCTTTAAAACAGTGCCCCAATATGGCAGAAGTCTAATGGGTGGAAGAAGTAGACGAGAATTGGTTACACAAACAGTAAAATAGAACTCAAGATCAATTAATTAATTGTATGGCGTATCAAGCATTATCCACGTGACATTGTAATCGTTTTATAATTCATTTCTGAACTCTACATAGGTGCAGGAGTGGCTGTGTGGTAAGTTGCTTGCGTACAAACCATATGGATCTGGGTTCAGTCCCACTACATGGCACCTCGGGCAAGTGTCTTCTACTATAGTTTGGGGCAAACCAAAGCCTTGTAAGTGGATATGGTAGACGGAAACTGAAAGAAGCCCGTCGTATATATATATATATATATATATATGGAAGATATGCACGTTTACTATATGTTCTTGCTTATTTTCTCTCTCTACTTCTCCCTTCCTATTCCCAGCCTTTCTCTCTTTTCTTCCTTTGCTATCTTTCTTCTTTTCCATTTCTTTCTTTCTTTTTTCTCTTTCTTTCTTTCTTTATTCTCTTTCTTTCTTCTTTTCCTTTTTTTATGATAACTGCATTCTCCCGCCACCCCTTTTCCCATATTTAACGTTATTATAGATACGTTACTCTTTACCCCTCCACTCCATAGCTTAAGATACAATTTACGTTACCAGCGCATAGGTTTTTCACGTGCAAACTTAAATGCGTGTGTGTGTGTATATGTGTGTAGATTCGTACTTATGTATATATCTGTGCCTTGTAAATATAGGCCTATATATGTAGATTGTCTGTGCGTATGCAACTGTGTATTTCGATGTATATATTTATATATAGATATATATATGTTGTGGATAGCCTTGTATACGTACACGCTATTGTAATTTTATTTTATTTTATTTTATTTTGAATGCAGCGTATACTTTATTTTATTGATTTGATTTTAATGCGTTAATTCGAATATAATTAATTATTTACAATGTGTATTTTGAGCCCATTTTTCTATTTAAGGTTTTCTTCGATATTTTTAATAGGATGAATCTGTATTAAATTTATTTGGTCTGTGCATTACGCATCCATGACCGTTAATTGAAACGACCAATCCATGACCGTTATTTGAAACGACCAATCAAACGAATCCATGTGTTTTAAATTTTATATTACTTTCGATTGCATTGTTATCCTTTCTCCATTTCTAACAAAACTTTCCGATGAACGGGAACGTGAAACTCAGAGTAACGGTCTTTTTGTTATATTTCTGCTGCTTTTAAATAAAGCATATTACTCTACCTCTGGTATTTGAGTACTCTTTTTTCCACCTTGTTGCACATTTCATGTGCTTACTCCGGTATATATATATATATATATATATATATATATATGGATGTATTTGTGCGTCTGTGTTTGTCTCCCCTCCATCGCTTGACACAGCCAATGTTGGTGTGTTTACGTCCACGTAAACTAGCAGTCAGGCAAAAGAGACCGATAGAAGAAGTACTAAGGTTACAAAGAATAAGTTCTGGGGTCGATTTGCTCGATTAAAGGCCGCCGTCAAATGAGTGCAACATGAAATAAAAGAATACTACACCTCTCACTTTCTGCGGTTACTTCAAATCAAATCTCGCGCTTTCACTTTCTCTTAACCCAGTTAACAAAACTCCATTACTGGGAAACTTAGACTTTCCAGGCGACCCAACGAGTAACAAGTAGTCTAGTCTAGTATATATATATATATATATATATATATATATATATATATATATATATATATATATATATATATATATATATATATATATATATATATATATATACATATATATATATATACATACATGTTTGGAACCTCAGAAGTGGTAAATATTCAAGCGAGGTGTATATCGCAGGCTACTCTTCAGGCCAAGGGTATCTTGATTAAATCGTCGCAAGGAGGTATATATTAACACATGGAAGATTCAATCGGAATATGTTGAATTTTACCGGTCAAATGACCTTGCCTAAATTCCTCATTTCTCTCACTCCCTTATATTTTCTTCTTTTTTTCCTCCTTTTAATTCCTATTTCTCTCTACATTTATATTCTCCTCTCCTAGAGTGTCCTCTACACATTCTGATTGAATCTACCGTGTGTTAACATGTACCTCCTTGCGACAACGCAAACTTTCATTTAATTAAGATATCTTTGACTTGAAGAGTATGCCTGCGTTATACACCTCGCTTGTATATTTACCACTTATGAGATTCCGCTCGCTATGAAACATAAATAGCCCGGATCTTAACTACTCCATTTCTTAACTCTTGTATTCTTATTCCCACACGCGGTAAACCCGGTCCCCTACCGTGAAATATAAAACGAGCTTGGTTTCAGTTTATCGTACTTCGATACGAAAAATAATCCACAACCTTCCGTCTCCTTAAACCACTATTGTCGCTGAAAGTTGTATTTTATATTTACTACGGGTTGCTTGAAGCTAACGTTCGTCCTACACCTCGATCCCAACCCTGGAATGTCTACCTTTATAAGTAGGAGGCTGTAACATCCTTGGTACTTAGGTGAATTTTTTGCTATCCTGGTAACTATCTATTTTTTCCGTGTTATTTGTACACATTGAAAAAATACACATACATTTGTATATATATATATATATATATATATATATATATATACACCTATATATACGTATATATACGTGTATATATTCTTTGATAATATATAATATACTTTAAGGTATCATATCATCTATCTATCTATCTATCTATCTATCTATCTATCTATCTATCTATCTATCTATCTATCTATTTATCTATCTATATATCTATGCATTTCTCTCTCCATATGTTATATGTACATATAGATTGAGAGGGTGAGCGAAAGAGAGGGGGAGAAGAAAGAGAGAAAAAGAGAATGACAGAGCTAATTTCCTAGAAGTTTAGTTACACTTACATACATTTATACTTATGTACCATTTAGTTTTGTATAAAGAAATCCCACACATCTGTAACATGAAAAATCAGTAATATATCACTCCTTTCACACAAGTCTGTAATTGTATACATCAGCACAATTTTTATGCTGTCGTTGTAAAACACTATCGAAAAGATATATTGTATATTATGATGTATCTCACTCTTTCTTAAAATGTGTCTTCTTTTGAAAATCCGTTGATTATTGAAATGATGCTATTGATTTTTATGAAAACATTAACAGAAAAAAACTAAACTTTACAAAGAAGTAGCTTTTTTATCACGTATTGTTATTTAAGCCTACATGATAATTCTTGATTCTTTAGAAAACATATAAATGATGAAGCTTTGTTAGTAACATTAGCATTAAATCTAATTATCTGAGTCTCTTTTTGCATGGCAAAATATCTGAAAGCTATAATGTTATTTGATCCTGGAAATATGTAGTATATATAGAAGAATTCGGCAAAATATAAAGGAAATGAAAACAAAGGCATAAGAAAGAATTATAGATATTGTTACCTAAATAATAAATAAAATCGCAGGGACAATAATTTCCAATTTAAACAAAAGCAACGCATAGAAAACAAACAGTAATACACAACATACGTGTATTTAAAATCGATAGTAATATTGTCTAGGAGAAAAGATTTATCAGCAGGGTGATAATACCTAGCGTTTTATTTATAAATATATATTCGAATTTAACGAACTTCGCCTGCAGCTAGAGTTGTGGTTACATAGCCTAAGGCTTCATCTGATGAATACAATTCCCAAGTAGGTGTACTAAGATACCCCACTATTCCTTATAATGGTCAAATATTATTAATTTTGTTTTACTGTTTATCCTCTTAATTCGTTCTCTATTGCAAGAAGTGTGATATAGCTTTGATATGAATAGAACGATGTTAATTTTTTTCTGTCATCGTTGAATCGATCAAGTATGGGAGCTTTTAACTTCTATCTTTTACTTGTTTCAGTCATTAGACTGCGGCCATGCTGGGGCACCGCCTTGAATTTTTGGTCGAATGTATCGGCCCCACTACTTATTTTTTAAGCCTGGTTCTTATTTTATCGTCTATTTAGCCTAACCGCTAGGTTACAGGGACGTAAACAGATCAATACCGGTTGCTAAGCGGTAATGGGGGACAAACACAGACACAAAGACACACACACAAACACACACACACACACACACACACACACACACACACACACACACACACATACACGACAGGTTTCTTTCAGTTTCTGTCTACCGTATCCACTCACAAGGCTTTGGTCAGCCCGAGGCTATAGTAGAAGACACTTGACCAAGGTGCCACGTAGTAGGACTGAACCCAGAACCATATGGTTGGTAAGCAAGCTTCTTACCACACAGCCACTCCGTTAAAATTTTACATGATTATTGCATCACTGAAATTTGGAATTTACCAATCTATCCGTAATGTACGTAAGCTGATTGAAGAACGTATTATTCGGTCTGTGTGGAAGCGCAATGGCCCAGAGCGAAAACACCTAAAGCTCCATGAGGCTCCGGCAGGGAATGGTGGCGAACCCTGCTGTACTCTTTCACCACAACTTTCTCTCACTGTAACTTCCTGTTTCTGTTGTGCCTGTAATTCAAAAGCTCAGCCTTGTCACACTGTGTCACGCTGAATATCCCCGAGAACTACGTTAAGGTTACACGTGTCTGTGGAGTGCTCAGCCCCTTGCACGTTAATTTCACGAGCAGGCTGTTCCGTTGATCGGATCAACTGGAACCCTCGACGTCGTAAGCGACGAAGTGCCAACAATATTCGGTCTGTCAGGAGTTTCAGTTGTTGATTGGGAGAGGGAGGGCACAAGACTGAGATGAATTGAGGAAGGGTGCCCAGTGGTTGTTCGAGATTTGAAAATGAAGCACGAAAAGATTAAGACAACTCTTAGAAGGAATGAACCTGTGGAGAATAAGGGAGTGTTGCTTTTTGTGTGTGTGTGTGCGATTTGTGGAAGGAGGTGCTTGAATCGTCCGGGCCTGGTCATCCATCAGAGAACTCACAGGAATCGACCGATGGTAAATTGTGATATGGCTATTGTTCACAGCAGACCATGTACAACGTGTGGAAAGGTGTGCCTTTCAGGTGGAGGATTGAAAAGGTATGTCAAAAGATATCATACTGTGGCACGTGTTCCTTCTGCCAGCCAGCATAACTGCACGTTATGCAACAGAAGGTGCAAATCATTCGCCAGGATCAAGAGTCATACAGGGGCCTCATAATGCATCAACAATGACTGATTTCAGTGATTCTTTCAAGCAATGGCTTTGCTCGTATACCAGAAAGCAGCTTATATATATATATATATATATATATATATATATATATATATATACACACACACATATATATGCATATATATATATATATATTTACATATATATATATATATATATATATATATATATATAT
This sequence comes from Octopus bimaculoides, assembly GCF_046866305.1. NCBI lineage: Eukaryota > Metazoa > Mollusca > Cephalopoda > Octopoda > Octopodidae > Octopus > Octopus bimaculoides. The sequence continues at coordinate 59,790,827 of NC_142928.1, forward strand.
ATATACACACACACACATATATGCATATATATATATATATATATATGCATATATACATATGTATATATATATATATGTGTGTGTGTGTGTGTGTGTTTATCTTCTTTCTTGATTTATGGCGTTAGGTTGGGATGTGATCGAACTTTTGTTGTTATTTACAGTAGGACAAGCAACTGCGCATGAAACTTTATTAGTATAACACATAATTTCATAAAGTAACAATATTCCGTCTGTTGACATCATATTTTTGAATTATTTTATGAAGACTACATATGAACACTTATTTAGAAATAATTTGGTAAACGATAAAACAGTTAATTTGAAAGGGGGAAATAGTTAAACATCCCCCCACCCCCTACACATATATACTCATATATAAAAGTAATTTGTTCAGCTTCACTTGTATATGCAAACACTAATTTCGTCTCTTTTTCAAAATAATAATAACTATAAGAATATGGTCTGCGAAAACAGTGCAAATTATATTTGTGAGCAGAAGTGATAGAAAAGCGGATGAAAAGATAATGTAGTAGACAAAACTATAGGAGTGTGTATATTTGCAGTGATTGGGGGTTGCAGAGTGTTAGATGTGGGCTTTGAGAAAAGGTGACTATCACACAATTAAGAAAAAAGGAAAATGAATTAAAAATGTTCGTAAGTTATTAAATAACATGTATAGTGGAAATTAGAATGCTTGATACCTATTTTTGTTTTCAATTTTATTTGTAAAGGCATGTATATTTGCATCACTATGATAAGGATTCAAATAAAAAAATATGATTACTAAATTAATAATAATTTCCGGCTGGTGGTTTCTAACGGTCCAATTCCGTCACTGGATATTTACATGTGATGCTTTGCTTAAATATATGAACGCTACAGCATCTTACAATGCGAGGCAATTATTGCTGCTCAAAGAACAACGCTGTGGCTTTTGTATTTTAATTTTTTCACAAACATTATTTTAAGTATTATAAAATCCGGAGGGTATACATGTAATTTTAATAGAACTTCGAGAGAAAAAGTTTAATTCAAAATAAACTTTAATTCTATAATACAAATAACATTACGAGGAAATGAATTGCATGCTGCAAAATTATACCGAAGCGAGAAATAACTCTTATTTAAAACCTTTTTTTGAATTGATTGTTCTTTCCCTCCAAGATTTGAAACAAGACAATCTATTAGAAATATCGTGGATACAAAAACAGTAGTTAAGTAAATCGTAAAAAACGTAAATATAAACGACGTTTGGTGCACAATGAAATTAAATATTGCTCTTACCTTAATTGAACTTTATTTGGTTCTTTAAATATTTACTTTTGAAGGCAAGAAAATTCAAGAGCACTTATTAAAAAAAGACAAACGAAGGAATCATTTCAAATAACTAATCCAGTTTAGATGCTATGGGTGTTGATTAAATTCTACAGCTAATCGATGGAAATTTTAAAAAATTCACCAGGAGATTCCTTCTTCATGCAATTTTGCTAATATCTGAAATTCGATGAATGTTTAATTTAGTGACAAATGGTGGAATTGTTAAAAATTGGCAATATTGTTGATGGAGTAATGGATGTCATTTTAGAATAAATTTTGTTCAAAATGAAAAAGTAGTGAACTTTTAGAAATATGTCCATACTGTATTTAGAAAGTATTTTGCAAAAATATGTTACTATATTACATAAAATATTTACTGTTGTAAACATATAAACAGCCATGAATTAGTTTATATAGTATTTTGAATATGCTATAAAATATATGCTTAAGAAATGTAAGCTTGAACACATAAAGGTGGTATGAGAAGCAAACAAATGAAAACAAAACTATCTTAGATATAACCGGATTCATAGAAACAAGCTCAATAATAAACTGCTAGCAGCATAAAGGAAACAGCAAATTCAGAAAATGACTTTAACTTGGAAATATATCTGATGCTAAAAATGTATTGTGTAAGATGTACTGAGTAAAAATGTATTGCGCAGCCAGGGCAAATCTAATAAAGAATTTGCAGTTCCGGGATAGGGGACATTATTTCATACTTCGTATACAAGAGAAAGGCTTTGGTTTCACAAATAAAGAATTGAAAAATGCATTCTTGTGAATTGGACAAGGTTGCACTTAGCTTGTTAAATCTAAAGAGCGTGAAAGATTTTAGGAACAATTAAAGACACAAATATGAAAGATGCAATTTTGTGGACGGACTAGTTGATGCAGCGAATTGGTTATTAAAAGTGAAATTGTTTGAAACACAGGCCAATCTAAACACAGGCCAATCAATGGCACTAGAATGAAAGGAATTATTATTAGTTGATGTCATACTCGTGTTTCCCTATTAATGAGCAAATAATTGAAGTTGTCATTCGTAATTCATCAGTGGGATCGCTAAAACAATGTATAATTATGTAGTTTAATACATACCGTTTGGGATTAACTGCTCTTTTTAGCATGTAACGAGTCCTGTCGTAGGACTTCTCTTCGTGTATATGTCTTTATACACTCTTATACATGAAAATATGTTGTCATGACTTTTATTCCGCATGCGAACCACTGGTTTTAAATTATTCTAATTTCTGTTTACCCTTATGATATATATATATATATATATATATATATATATATATATATATATATATATATATATATATATATATATATATTGGGTCATCCACTAAATAATGCGTTTTTTTATAATTTTTTTTTATTTTTCAAAATTACGATATTTTGATCTAAAATATGCTCCCCTTCATTTTCTACAATGCTCTTCCATCTCTCTGGTAGACTTGCAAGGCCCCTTTTCCGAAATTCACTTGTCCATGACGAAAAATACTCCTGCCCTACTATTCTGACCTCGTCTACAGAATTCATATTTTTTCCGTCCAAATGATTTTGAAAACTGCGGAATAAATTGACAATCAGATGGGGCAATGTCCGGCGAATATGGTAGGTGGGGCAACGTTTTCCATTCAAACTGCTCCAACCTTTGCAATGTCATCCTCGCTGTATGTAGCCGAGCATTATGCTGATGGAAGAAGACCTTTCGTCTTGAAACCAAAGATGGTCGTTTTATATATATATATATATATATATAGTTGAAGTTTACAGAAAAACAAAAGACGAGGACAGGTGTATAAACAGCAAGCAGGGTATATTAGTTTGACGCTCGGGAAGGTGAGAAAGTCTTTTACGTTTCGAGCCTAGGCTCTTCAACAGAAAGGAACACGAGGAAATAAAAAGAAAAAGATTAAAAAAAGACTTGTGGATTTAGCAGTCAATCATGGAGATATATAGATGTTTCGGAAACGGTAACAGCGGCCTTGTTGGCAACAACTGCGACACCAGGGTCCCGTCCTGCAGTATCAGCAACAATGTCAGTGTTAACAGTCGCACCGCAATTAACGGTTCCGGCAGTGACAGCAGCATCTGCGGCGTAAACGAAATCAATACCAGCAGCTTTAACACCACCACCAGTACAAGAATACAGACGCGTAAATTCTATAGTTCTACAAGTGATCAGTTCAAGCATCATCTAAGCATCCACAGGACATCATTAGGGTGGAAAAGAGCCGCAACTTCATACCCTTGGCCAGCTACGCATACTGTTTAAAAGTGGGGTGCATGCCATTCATAATTAAATGGAGATTCCGTGAAGAACCACAGCCATATATCAACGGGCACAAAACATTTTAGCTTTTCTTGGTGAAAAGAGCAAGAATCCTAAAAATCTCACTGGGCCCAAGGATGTTTTTAAACTTCGAAAAGAAGTGTTTAATGAGTGTCCTTTTCAGAGGAAATTTGGGTTGGAACTTTTAATTCCCTATTTTTCGACCGCCAGGCTCGGACATCTTCGGCAGGTCTGATTTTTGCGGCCCTTCAGCTGTAGAGAGATTTTTCTACCTCGGCCATTTGAGTCCCAGGAGACGCCTTCACTGCTAAGCGCTTTATAAGTGCAAAACCAGTGGTCACTCTGTGAACGGTCATAACAAACAATCTTCTATGTGTGTACATACATACATACATACATACATACATACATATATATATATATATATATATATATATATATATATATATATATATATATATATATATATATATATATATATATATCCACGCCAACACACATGCGCACACATATGCGAAATTTTTTTTTTTAAAATCTATATCCAAGATAAATATGAAATTACGAATATACTATTTTCGTTAAATTCTTCGTATTTACAGGTTTTCATAAAGCCATTGCTATTTGTAATAATGAAATTGGTGTAGCCACACTGAAAAAATAATTTTGGTATATAATAATATATGACGCCTCATTTGTATTAAATTATCGGATGATATTCTCAGAGAGGCCAAGTGCAAATAGTTCAAATATAAATTGAAAACTTGGCGTTGTTTTTATTTGATATAACAGCAGGATATTCAGAATTTATTTATTCTTCATTGAATAGAATATCGAGATTAACGCTATTAAAGTAATAATTTTCACTTTCAGCAATGATTCACTCAAAGACCAACCACATGGTTCCAGGTTCAGTCCCACTGTGTGGCACCTTGGGCAAGTGTCTTCTGCTATAGCCACGAGCCGACCAAAGCCTTGTGGGTGGATTTTATAGACGGAAACTGAAAGAAGCCCGTTGTATATATATATATATATATATATATATATATATATATATGCATATGTGTGTATATATTTGTGTGTTTGTGTTTGTCCCCAACATCGCTTGACAACTGATGCTGGTGTGCTTACATCCCCGTAAATTAGCAGTTCGGCAAAAGACACCGATAGAATAAGTACTACTAGGCTTAAAAAGAATAAGTTCTAGGGTCAATTGCTTTGATTAATGCCGGTGCTCCAGCATGGCTGCAGTCAAATGACTGAAACAAGTAAAAGAGTAACAGCGAGTATATATATATATATATATATATATATATATATATATATATATATATATATATATATATGTATATACGTGCTCGTGTGTGTCTTTGTGTCTGTGTCAGTCCCCCATTATTGCTTGACAACTGGTGTTTGTGTGTTTGCGTCTCCATAAATTAGTGATTCGGCAAAAGAGATCGGTAGAGTAAGTACCATGCTTAAAAAAATATATGTACTAGGGTCGAATCATTCCACTAAAAAATTCTTCAAGGCGGTGCACCAGTATGACCGCAGTCTAACGACTGAGACAAGTAAAAGATATAATATAAAAGATAGAGAATATTAATATCTGTTTAAAGCAAACACAGTATGCACCCATTTTTCCTTAAATCTGTTGAAACAATCCAAATAGGGAAAATATTTTATGGGATTATGGAATGATAGGAATTTGAATTTAAAAAAAAAGCTATTTAGGAAGAATAAGCTGAAAACTGACAAGTTCTTCTAATTTTCTTTTAAACAACGGTTCTAATTTAGACAAATTTTGATGGTACTATATTTGCTGGTGTGGTCTTTTATAAGCAGTAACAATTTTCCTGAAGAAAACGTTATCGCAAGAGCTGAATTCGATATAAACGTAGCATTTAAAATAACCTTAGTCTATTTAGTAAACAATGCTTACTGCTATATTTGCATAATAAATCATTGCCATTTGCAGAAATTGTATTAGGATTTTTCAGCAAGACAATGCTGAAAATCGATAATTTTAATATAGTGAAGTATGTTCAGAATCTGAAAGGCCAAGTTTGAAAAGGCAAAAAACTTTAGTTGAAAGTAAGGACAATGGAGTTTTAAAACTTATTTGTGTAGAGATCATATATTATTAAACAATAAATGACAATTGCGTATTTCGGTTAAATACATGTATGATATGGATTTATTCATAGTTCCCATAGGCAAGGAAAAATATTTTGCATTATGCACCTGATGACTTGAGGGTGTAAATGTCATAGATGGGTTTTAATTCCATGCCTTTATACTACATAAGCTTTTTATCTTACGTTTCATGAATTTTATTTAAATGTATTGTTCATGTATGTCAGTTTTACTGCACAGTGGATGTTGGAATTATGTATGTACGTTTGAATGTGTACATGCAATATATATGTGTCTATGTGTGCGTTTACATATATTCATACACACAAAAAAAGACAGACAGACACACGCACACACACACACTGTTGCATGTATTTTTCGTGTGATTGTGCGTGCATGTGTATATCTGTGTATGTGTATATATACATTTGAGTATAAACACGTGATCTATTACATTAATTAATCCATAAAGTTGCATGGCATTTCCTTAAAGGTCCTAAACATATTCGTATCTTATGTAAGATTTATAATTCTCTTCATATTACCTAATGCATTACAAGCACAAAAAAAAAAAAATCCGAACAAACAAACAAAACAAAACAGATAAAATCAATCAAACAAAGGAACATAGCGTGCTCTGAACTGGTATTAAATAGAATTATCTTAGCCTTATAAGGAAAACGACTTATTTTAGGAAAACAAATTCAACATAAAAAATAAGTCTTCAAGCTTGAATATTGACTATTGTATTCCGTTTCCTGCATAGAAAGAACGATTCTTTGAACCTGTTGAACATAGTTTATGCAAGCCTTGTGATAGTTCAGTTAAAAGAAGATGCTTTTCATATGAATGCATTTCCTTAGCATTTTTTTCGGAGTTTCTTCTTCGCAATAATAATGTAGGAACGGCATTCATATTCATTGAAATAAATCCTTAAGATAATTTCAAATTACTTTAAAAATAAAGAAAACGTTCATTTGAAGATGACGTGTATTTATTAGCAGTAAATCTAATAAGTAATTTCAAGATCTAAATTGTTATTGAAGATTACTCTGGTATATATCAATATAAATAGTTATACACCTACACAGCCATACATACACATAAAACGATATATATCTGCTTATACAGATAGGCACACATTTTTTATTTCATCGAGGTAGTCTCTTGCCATCCTGAAGCATGGTCATTCCTTACCCAAATGACCTTATCTTATCACCCATCACTTTTTATGCGCTCATAAATTATATATATATATATATATATATATATATATATATATATATATATATATATATATATATATATATATATATATATATATATATATATATATATATATATATATATATATATTGCTTTTTATCATCGGGATGATTAAAGAACCCTATTGCAGCGTTGTTTCATCGAGATATAATTCCTGCACGTTTTCGTCTCACGTATTGCTTTACAGATTACTTCCATAACACAGATGCAAGGTGAATATAAAAAGAATATTTTCTGCCTTTGAACAACACGTATAGTTTGAACAACTGGATTGTTTTTTTCCATAGTTACAGATATATATATATATATATATACATATATATATATATATATATCTTTCTACACACAAACACACATACACACACAAACACATACCTTACGCAAACAGCGACGCAAGTGTGCATACTCACAGTAATATAGACAACACACATCAACTTCAACATACACCAAATGCACATAACCCATGCAAGTCACATTGCATGTGACACCTCGCATGTACATAATTTCAAGCTCACACATAACTAAAGATATAGACCCATATGTACAAACACCTCTAACACATAGAGCACATGCTGACATCTATATGTCCACACGCACCTTAGACACATCAAACATAAAATACATACAACATAAGCACAAAAAGCACATACAATACATATCAGGGCATCATATCTAAGCACACTCTCATACTTAACTACACTCATATATGTACAAACACAACATTTTACAGAATCAAAACCCACACACTCTACCATTTAAGGACACACTATACAGACTGTCATTACTAATGCACTCCCACTGCTAACACACATATCACCATGGATACATACAACACATTCACATAATAAACATGCTCATCTTTACTCTCATATACACACTTTTGTTACTGATAATTCACTTGTCTTTTGAGCCTCTTTACACCGATGTCTAAGCTGAGTCTGTCGTTTTCTATCTTGGAACGAACTCAAAGAACTAAGACTTTTTTATGAGGGACAAATATGCAGTTTTGACTATAATTTTCATAATTGTTTGCTAACGTGCCTTCTGTGTAGTCTGCATCCAATAACATAACAACGGTGTATAATTTGTTTTTATCATAAAATCACTGAGAGAGAGAAAAATTAGATGTAAATTTGAAGAGTAAAGTGAGGAGTTAAACGCAGTTATAATACGAAACACAATCACTACTAGTACATGAATTCTAAAAACAGTCTTCATTTCGTTGGTCCACCAGTTCAGAATATAGATTTAGACATGAGAAATTATTAATGTATATTGAATGGCTTCATCTGGGCAGTGCTTCTTTCCGTAGAGCCATTAAAATAAAGAGCCTAAAGAAAGTTCTTTGCATACAAGTCCAAGAAAAGATGCGGTCACTGTCATTGAAAACATGAAAATTATATGTATATCTACGTTGGCAGAGTAATGTAATTTCTCAAAACACCGAATTCTTGTTCCATGCGATGACAGCTGTCATATAAATTGAACCTAATGTTATAAACTGTTTAATCTATTATCACGAGAGAACGACGTGATTCTATTTATATTTGATTCAACATAACTTCCCTAAAACTATGATCATAAATATTTCCTTGTTTCAAAAGATACCTTTCAGAACAAAATAATTTAGGATACGGATTGGCTTAAAGCCATTTTGTGCAGTCCTTTAGAGAATACCTGAAGGAATATGTATGATATATATCCATCATCAGCAATGAATATAATGTACTTTAGGATATATATACATACTAATGTAAACTGATCATTAGCCACTAGTGCTGAGAGCATTGATAGAATTATAACTTTTGGAAATGCAACCAATATTTGTAAAACATACCCATACGCATCCACAACTAAAAATATATGCGCGCATATACACTCAGTATCTCAAAGCCATTTACACATTGTGTACATATATAATACTCTGCATATTGCTTAGCATTTTCTCAAATATGAAATAAATATATCATATTGATTTTTATATTTTCTAAGTTTTATGTTCCATAAAACGCATCTCTAGATAATTAGCTAATTGACATTAGTAAACGATAGTTAAATCTACACATATATTGAACAATTCAGACAATGAAAGCAAAATCAAATTATTTAAAACTACTTATTATGTAATGCAATAACCTTCCTCTCTCGCACACACTTCATAAAATCCTGTTTCGATGGAATCTTAACAGACACTTGACTTACTAGAAATATCAACCGATCCTATTTCACATTACACATCGAACGTCCTTGAAAAAGAGAGGGACATTTTAGGTAAAGGAATCCTACACACTTAGTGAAAAGATGAGACGATCCCATCTCGTATAGTTTTGATCATAACTGTGCTCGATCAAAATTGACTTGCGGCAAAACAACAACACTACCCACAATAACAGTAACAGTAACAACAATAACAATGCAATCTTTATTTCCACTCATATAACGAGTCTAATACCTTGAACGTAATTTTCACTCATATAACAAGAGTTTAGTACCTAGAATACGTTGGCAGAATGGAAATCTCATCAATATTTTCATTATCGACATTGCAGCTATATTGTCATGAAAGAAAATCGGAAGTAGTTAGTGCCGAGAAAAGGGAAAATGTGTCTACAACCTCTACTAGAAATGGCAGCCAAATACCCCATATATCATTTTAAGGTCTTAAAAAAGATGAACACATTAGAGAATGTAGATTTGAATATATAAGAATAACACGTACTCTGGTGGTAGTATATTTGATTATAGAATTAAGCGGTTAGAACGGGCCTGGAGCTAAACAAGAAAAATTATAAATCTGTCAAAATTTGACGAAAGCGTCAACAAGACCATGATTAAACAATAACAAACTTACTTTATAGAACACTAAGCAATAATTTGGAAATAACTATGATCGAATAGGTCGGCCAATCATATATAGAGTTTCTTCAGTTTTACCTCAGTAAGAATAAAGGGAGGAAAAGGAATAGAATTTTGCTAAGTTTCATGATAATGACAGAAATAAAAAACAGAAAATATTTAAAAGACAAAGCCATATACATACATACATACATACATACATACATGCCCGCGCACACACAGACATACACCCACACAAACGCGCACACACATACACACACACACATACACACACATATGGACGCAGGCGAGATTGTATAGGTCAGTGGTTTCGCAGTATGTTAAGTCTGTTTGTCAACCACAAGATTATAGATTTAGTCCTACAGCGTGATACTTTAGGCAAGTGTCTTCTACTATCGCCGCGGGTAGACAAAAGCCTTCTGAATGGATTCAGTAGATGGAAACTGAAAGAAACCCGCCGTATGTGTATATGTATGTATGTATGTATGTATGTATGTATGTATGTATGTATGTATGTATGTATGTATGTAGGTATGTATGTATGTGTCTTTGTGTCTGAGTTTGACCCACGTCACTGCTTTAGAACCAGTGTTAGTGTGTTTATGTTCTCGTAAGTTAACAATTGAGCAAAAGAAACCGATGAAGGAATACTTTAATAAAATTACTAGAATCAATTCGTCTGACTAAAATTTTTCAAAGAAAAATAGGCGCAGGCGTGGCTATATGGTGTGAAGCTTGGTTTCCAACCACATGGTTCCGGGTTCAATCCCATTACGTAGAATCTTTTTCTAGTGACTTCTACTATAGTCTCGGGCTGACCAAGTCCTTAAGAGTGTATTTTGTAGACGTAAACTGAAAGAGACCCGTCATATATATATATATTCCCGAGCGTCATACTAATATATACTTTTGTTATTTACACCACCTGTCCTCGTCTGTTGTTATTTTTTGTATATTCTCCCATATATATATATATATGTATATATATATATATATATATATATATATATATATATATATATATATATATATATATATATATATATATATATATATATATATATATATATATATATACCTTAGATACCCTATATTATAATTTTAAATAATTGTTACCTATGATGGTTTTTATTCCCATGCCGGCCACTTGATAAAATCGATATTTTATATATCGATCTTATCCTTATATATATATATATATATATATATATATATATATATATATATATATATATATATATAAATATATATATATGCATGTATTATGTATATATGTATGTGTGCGTGCGTGTTTGTGTGCATGTGTGTGTGTGTGTATGTGTGTGTGTGTACGTGTGTGTGTTTGTGTGTGTGTGTCTTTCTGTTAGTGATTGTCTTCTGCTAGTGTGTTATTGTGTTTCCGTCTTCGTAGCTTAGTGGCTCGACGGAAGTGAAAAAATAGATCAAGTGCTTGTCTTTCAACTATAAGTACTAGAGTGGATCCATTCGACTAAAAACTCAGCCAGGCGGTGTCCCAGCACCACAGCTATCTAATGACTGAGACAAGTAAAATAAATACATTTTATTTGGTTATTTCATGAAAGATAGACACAACTATGGACATGTGCTTGTGTACATAAATGCACCTAGATAACACGCACAGAGACGCACGTTCACAACACACAGTTGTATGATTGGAAGAATAAGGTGTCAGAAGAAAGTCCTAGGCAAATTTTATGATAAATCTGATTGTGCTTTTTTCTATTAAGTCTCCTGAACGGTATATGTTCTTTTGTGATTCTTAAAATTGTTTGAAAATTGCACCATTAAATACACGTATGCGCACAAACGAATACTTACACACGCACTGAAATAAATATAGATATGATCAACTATGTTGACCAACCATACAATCAATATATGTCCTGTCATGTGCCATGCATTAACATGCCAAGATATTTACGTTCTTCACTATCTAGGAGACATGATAGGAATGATGATGAAACACCCCTCATATTACATAATTGTTTCTTGAAACATAAAGGTAATTTTAGAAGATTTAGTGTTCAATATAATAAATCGAAACAGAAAATTAGGTGATAACAACTAGGACACTTCGATGAAGGCCGACATGGCATTTGACTGATTCTTCGCAAATACCATTTCCTCACCTACTCTATCGGTCTAATGGATCCGCCTTCTCGTCCAGTCTTCTTCAGCTTATTATCATAATTGCCAACATCATCGTCACTACCATCATCTTCAACTCCAATTTACAGGTCAGTCTCATCCGATATCACTTTCTATCACAGTTCTTCCTAGTTATGTAGCACTCAAAGTACAACTAATCTCTAACAGAATCTTAAATAATATTTTAGGACACAAAGGGTTAATTCCCGAACATTCATGTACGAGATTCCTACTTAAGTCGAAACTGTTACGTGTTTCAATTCTATATTTTATCTGGTTTCCATCAATTTTCTCCAACATATAGATCGTTAACAAAGGCACAAACCCTTATACTAAACGTCAGGCGTATAGTCGATTAAATGTAACACAGGCCTTGATTGACGCATATTTTATAGATTCGCCAATGGAGGGAAAGCAAATGAAAATTATTCCTGGCGGGATGATGAATAACAAGGAATATAAAAGGTTATAATTAAATACAGTAAGGTATTTTGTACAACTCTCTATCCATTATACCAATCGACTGTTCTAATTTTGTCACATATATAGAAAAGGACATGGCCAATACAAATTCTAGTCAGTTATTTTCCTGAAAGTTAATCGAACTTCTCAATTGCTGTCCGACTTCCCTGCTTCTAAATATCGACCGTGTCCATCATTGTTGCGCAGGTAGAAGAAAGTAGCTGATTTGCCATGTGTGTGTATGCTTGTGAGTGTGTGTGTATGTGTGTGTGTGCGCCTGTGTTATAGTATCTGTGTGAAAAAATTTAGGAATGGTTAACCTGTATGTGATATAATGTATAATGGTTAACCTGTATGTGATATAATGGCGTCGTTTCTCAGTTGAAGATGAAACCGAAGAATGTTCTCAGATCACGTACGATAAAACCAAGCAATAATTAAAGTTATTTATGGAAGTATAAAGTGTTTCAATTAAATATTAAGTCAAACATTTACATGGGAGATGACATCATGAAATATTAAGTAATAACTGCAGTTTGTTTCTGCAGATTAACTGACTAAACTTAGAAAATGCTTCCAAAGCATCATTTTAATCACAAGTGAAAATCGTACTCAGTAAATGTCCTAAAACAGATGGATAAATGTTCTTTTGAAGCAAAGTTAATAGCTGTCATCCGAAAGTTAAGAATATACACAATTCTTATATATTATTTGTTATTTTCTGCATTGGAAGAAAATAAAACACAAAAAAATGAGAAAGTAAGACGCTTTACACTGATTTAGTACAACGTCCGTATATCATAATGTGCATACTTTTGTAGTGAAGGTAAGGATACTTTGCTCAGTGATTCAGTTAATTGTATTGCAAAGCACGTTTACTTTAATAGGATCTAGAATCTTGCAAGGGTGGCATAAAATCTTAATTATAGAATGTGAAAATTGTAAACATGACCTGAGGAGAGTGCTAACACACTACTACACTACAAGGTTTATTTATATGCGAGCACGTGTATATGTGTGTGTGTGCCTGCGCGTGTGTATATCGTTTGCTGTTTGTCTGTTCATTAAATTTGTAATAAGACGCAAAAATCGGATATGATATGCATATATATATATATATATATATATATATATATATATATATATATATATATATATATATATATGTATATATATATATATATATATATATATATATGTGTGTGTGTGTGTGTGTGTGTGTGTGTGTGTGTGCGTGTGTGTGTGTATGTGTGTTTGTATATATGTATATATCTATATAAATTTATACTCTTTTACTCGTTTCAGCTATGCGGCCGTGGTCATGTTGGAGCACCACCATGGTCTTTCTGACTTCCTCAGCCTGGGTGTTTCACATGACCACTCCTGTGTGTTATAGTTATACATATAAATGTGTGTAAATATATATATATATATATATATATATATATATATATATATATATATATGTGTGTGTGTGTGTGTATGTGTATATATAAATATATGTGTTTTATATACATATATATATATATATATGCATATATTTGTATGTATATATATATATAGAAAAAGCATGGAAGAGATACCTGGACGATTGCTTCATAATCTGGACCAAACCTCAAAGCATTGTGGAAGAATTTAACACCCTCCTGAACAATCTACACCCATCCATCCAATTCACAAAGGAGATGAACAGTAGCAAATTACCATTTCTAGATATAATGGTAATTAAAAAGAACACCGCCATTACCACAGATATATATTACAAACACACAGACACACACCAATACTTGAACTTTAAATCGTGCCATCCACCCCATACAAAACGCAACATACCATACTGCCTAGCCAGGAGAATATGTACTATTGTAGAGGATATAGAGACCAGAAATCAACGCCTGATGGAACTGAAAGAATTTCTGGTGAAGCAAAAATACCCATCACGACTCATAGAAAATGGTATTCAGCGGGCTTCGAAAATACCCATACAACAACTGAGGACACCGCAAAGAAAAGACAAACAGGAAAAGATCATTCCATTTATAGTGACACAAAATCCATGCCACCAGAACATCTTTAATATCGCCAAAGCGAACTTACCGATCCTTGCACAAAGTAAGGAATTGAGAAATATCATTACAGATCAAAATATAACTCTCAGTAAGAGACAACCTAAAAACTTGAAAAAACTATTAACAAAGGCAAGGTTTGACCTCGGCAACAAAAATCAAACATTCACTGTATCCAAATGCAATGATAGCCGATGCGGCACATGCCGATCAATCCATACCGGCCCATATATGAACACAAAAACAGGGAAAATATTCACCAATGCGAACATGAACTGCAAAAGTAGAAATCTAATCTACTGCATCAAATGCCCTAATTGTGAAGAATTGTACGTTGGCCAGACAGGTAATGCACTATCGGAACGCTCACGGGTACATCGACAACAGATTAAAAACCCAGAAGTCCGCCAAATACCACTGAGTAACCATCTAGCAACATGTGGTCATCAAACTTTTATTATATTTCCATTCCATAAACTTTACAACCGGAATGAAATTGAAAGAAAATGCAAAGAAAAGGACTTTATTAAGAAATTCAAACCCACTCTTAACAAACAATGATTAAATCCATCTTACTTGGGGTTTAAAAATCTTATCCCTGTAACCAAAACACAAAAAATCTCTCAGATATCATCATTTCTATAAATAGATTTGGCATCATTTCTAAGAACAGCCAAACACCTACTGGGGTTTAAAAATCTTATCCCTACAACCCACACAAAACAATAAATTAAAATATCATCATTTCTAAAAATAGATTTAACATCAATTCTAAAAATAGCCAAACACCTACTGCTGCCGTCCAAAGGAATTGGTATAAAAGACAGAAAACCAGCCAACTTATTACAGTCTGTTAAAGTCTGTCATACCGGCCATGACGAAGGGAAATAGCCCTGAAACTCGAGTCGCCTTTATATATATATTTATATTTATATATTTATATATTTGATCCTTTATATTGAACACTCAATATTTCATCTACATTCAATACTTTCTTTCATGGTGCCATCCATTTTTATTTTATTTTATTTTATATTGTATATTGTATATTCCATATTCTATATCCCACATTAGTTCTGCAGGAATATAAATAAAACATAAAAAACAGACAGTGTTGGAACTCTTTTAAGCAAAATAATATATATATATATATATATATATATATATATATATATATATATATATATATATATATATATATATATATATATATATATATATATATATATATATATATATATATATGTATATATATGTATATAAACATATACATATATATATATGTATATATATTATTTTAATGTTCTTTATACTTGTCTAACAGTCTATTCCAAGAAAATGATAGTGAAAGACAAAATGCATTTTTGAGGGATATTTAAATCGTGACAGTTTTAAATTATGTGTCTTATAAAGGGACCACTAAAAGATTACAACAGATTAATTATTAATGTATACAAAATGAAACATCACAACATTGTCATCATATTCAAGAGAAGAAAACCATTTCGTGATATTGTTAAATTAATTACATATTTCAACTTTCCGTGGGCGAATTTTAGCATAAAATTGATGTTTTGCATTTAAGACTGTCTACGAACTAATTATAAACACGTGTATTTAAAATATTCAATAACATACCACGATCGATAGGTTTCTTAGTGAAGGATATTTAAGCCAAATATTGTTAATATTCACGTAACTATGTGAAGCTATGAAATGTATTTACAATAAACAATTAAAAACAAAGTGAAACATTGAACATTGTAAGAGTACTCGATATGTGTTTATGTTAGAACTAAGTGGAAGCTGATATATGTTTGAGATCATTATGAAGCCATATCTATAAAGAAAATGATAATTTTAAAATCTGTGTTCGGTTTTTCGTTTTTAATATCTGAGAAGTGTAAGACGGTGAGCTGGCAGGATCGTTAGCATGCCGGGCAAAATGATTGGCGGCATTTCGCCCATTTTTAAACTCTGAGTTCGAATTTCGCCGAGATCGACCTTGTCTTTCATACTTTCGGGATCGATAAAGTAAGTACCACTCGGGCACTAGGGTCGATGTAATCAAGTTAGCGCCTTCCTCGAAATTACTTGTGCCACAATGTGAAACCAAAATTTGGGAAGTGTATAATAGGGACTGACACCTAATGAATCTTGTATATTAGACACTTTCTTCGTTATGATGATAGTCTTTTATTTTCAAGTCATAGCTATAGTAAGACACATGGTTCAGATTGTGCATGCAAGGTTGATGCTTTTGTTCTAAGGTGTCCGCGAACGTCACACAGATAAAAAAAAACCCAATTAATTTCGAGGTTGAAATCATATTGTTCAATAAACGTGTTTTCGCTATTGTCTTCTATTAATTCCTTCTTTTACATGTTTCCTTCATTAGCTTGCCGTTATACTGGAGCAGCGCATTGAAGAATTTAACGAATGGATTCCAATACTTATTTTTAAGCCTGGTGCTTATTCTATCATTCACTTTTGACTAATTGCTAGGCTACGGGACATAGACATACCTATACTGGTTGTCAGTGGTGGTAGGGGACAAACACACAGAGACACATACGCACAAGCGCGCGCGCACACTCAGTTCTCGTCTACCAAATCCATCCACAAGGCTTTGGTCGGCCCGAAGCTATAATAGAAGACACTTGCTCAAAGTTCTCTAGTAGTGCGACTGAATCCGGAACCGTGTTGTTGACCACACAATGACATACTCTTTCTTTTTATTTTCTTCTCGAGACTCAAAAATTAAGTAAAGTAAAAAAACACACAAATAATAGCATGATCAATTTATTTGTTCAACTGGCGTAATGTTCCGTTCACATTTCGCCAGTGCAGTTTTGAAATTTCAAATTAAAGCAAAAGTATAGTAGAAATTAAAGTTGTGTATGCGCGCGCGCGCGCGTTATACAATAATCGAAGTAAAAAGACAAAGAAAAACTTTAATGATCAGTTACAATTGTTTCTGCCGCATCTCTGCTTTCAACGCCAGTTAAGCCAAAGTTCCAAGTGAAAATTTACGTAATATTTGCGGTTTTAAACATTAAAGTAGCAGTTCCTGGGACTATAAACAAAGGTGCGTCCTTACATTGTGTAACGTTCGTCTCACGTTTTTGACTAAATCGGTTGTCATGAAACCTGTTAGTGGATGAACTGCTGATGGCACCCCTACGACTTCACCAAAAGATGAGGGCTTAAGGCAAGGTACATATATTAGATCTCAGTCGGTATCGGCAATGGCCATTCACTTGTTAACTAGACTAAATTATCTGTACTTAGGATTAGTGTGTAAGTTTGCAATTAGTCCACATGCACATGCATGCTTAAGCGTTAATCATCATGAAAATATAGGTACAGTTCATTTACGAACTTATATACAATTTCGGTTTAAAACATTTCACTCACAAAGTATGGATTATCCCGAGACTATCCTGAGAGACAATTCGCTTCGAAGGACACGCAGTAGGACAGAACATGTGTCCTGATGATTGTGAAAGAAACCACCTAGTATTGTGGCCCTGTTGCCTTTGTCCTCTGCCGTATAACTACACATCACGTCTATCTATCTATCTATCTATCTATCTATCGGACTGGTTGTCTGTAGGCCTGCCTGTCTGTCTGCCTGTCTGCCTGCCTGTCAGTTGTCAGTTTACTTTTGTGTGTGTGTGCATGTATATATATATATATATATATATATATATATATATATATATATGTGTGCAGAGGTTGGACAAAATAATGGAAACACCTTAAAATTTCAAATTAATTTAAATAAGAGATAGGACCGCCTTTGGCAGTAAATTACAGCTTGAATTCTACGAGGTATGGACTCGTACAAAGTTTGAATTGTTTCCAAAAGAATTTTTTCAATTCTTCAGCTAAAACAATCACCAGTTCTTGTAGTGATGATGATGGTGGAGGATATCGACTCTTTACTTGTTTTTCTAAAATGCACCATAAATGTTCAATAATATTGAGATCTAGGGACTGTGGTGGCCAGATAAGATGTTCAACTTCACTAGAATGTTCCTCGTGCCATTTAGTAACAACTTTAGCTGTGTGAATTTGTGCATTATCATCCTGAAAGATTGCGTTTCCCTCTGAAAACAGTTCCGCAATCATAGGATGAATTTGATCAGATAAAATGCTTAATTGCTTAAACAATCTTGACTATTAATTCTGCCATGAAAGGAAACGATTGGACCGGCGGATTTCCAAGATATAGCTCCCCAGATCATCACAGATCCTCCTCCATGTTTAACAGTTGGAAGAAGGCAGTCTGAGTCAAATGCTCCTTTTGGCTGTCTCAACACGTACACTCGGCCGGTGGTTGGAAATATGGTAAAGGATGACTCGTCCGAGAAAATAACATTCTTCCACTGCTGTAGGGACCAATTCTGTAGGTTGTTTCTCCACTCTAAACGCTTTCCAACGTTTGTTTTTAAAAATAGTGGTTTTCTGATTGCAGCCCTCCCGTGAAATCCGGCTTTGTGCAGCTCACATACATATATTATAATCATTGTAATCATTTGTGGTACACCTGAAGTGAAATGTAGTCAATAAAAAATTCAAAAGGTGACTCTAATATCACTTAATGATTGATTATCTCTTGTTCTACGCTGCTTGCGATATCCTAACAGAAAACTGCATTCATGCGTGGTGCAAAGATAATGATTTACGAAGATATCACAGCATTATAAATATCGAAGTTATGGAGCTATTAAGAAACTTTTTTAAATATTTTAATGCCCTTCCCATAATATAATAGTGCCAGATATGACAGAGAACACTTAAAGCAACGTCCATATGCATGTTATGTCAGTTGCACTTTGTTATATATTCAGAAAATATATAATCCTTATAAAGATTTAGATTTTTCAATATGCTTCCTTATGAAAATACAGAAGAACAATTAACCTTCACTTTGAATTAACCTTCGTAACGTTTTATAACGCGCAAATGTAAAGCGCGTGAAATTTTACATTGCGAACAAATGATAATCGTGTAAAATCTGAGAAATTAGACTCATATCGTGAATATGTTATAAGAAATTTCAGATAATATGTTCGCACAGTTAGAACCTGAATATTAATTTATACAGTTTGGATTTGATTAATATCAAAGTCCTGAGAGATACCTGAAGTGACTGCGTATCGGGCTAATAAATTGTCCATTATTGTGTGAGTTATATGATTAAAATTTTATGACAGTTGAAGATTTCTTTCATGGCTGCAGAGTAGATAAATAAACAGTATGGTGTGTACAATACAATCATACTGCGACACAAGAGAAAACTAAACCAATTGTATTGAAGTATTTTTAGTTTTATGACTTGCGGTTCAATGTATAATCCCATCGAGAGTAGCAGAAAAACAAATGTTTTTTTCTGCTACTCTCCCCTTTGTCTGGTTGACAAGTGTGTAAGTTACCAATTGGAATTTCTATTTCATACTTTCAGAAATAAAAAACAACGAATGCGTATTTTATTTACTTTTTGAAACATTTTGGTTATTTTTATGCACACACATACGTTCGTGCAGACGCACAGATTCAAAATAAATCAATATATGAGTTACTAATGGCATTTGTTTCATCCTTTAAGAAACATTATGAAGCGAAGGTGACGATAACTCGTTCTTGATTTCTACTCTGATGTAGTATCATTTGCACAAGATACTAACTCATTTTGTTGGTATTTAAAGAACTAAAATAACCCGTACATTGAAGCCCGAGTGATTGCCTTTACATTATAAGAATTTTCATGCATCTGATTTCAAGATTAAATGCAATAAAATCAGAGGTGAGAATTATCAGAGTGTAATCTGTCACATGTTGACATTCTATGACAGTGAATATTTAATTAAATTTATTGAATAATTTATGCAAATGAAAAGGATAGATTGTATTAAGAAATATGTGAGGTGATGCACACAGTTGTTTAACAAGATTGCTAAATGTTTCTCTGTTAGTTAGAGATACACACCAATTCTTTTAAATAAACGC